>NC_139716.1:8851998-8861967 GCF_964188405.1 Protomyctophum parallelum | reverse complement strand
CACCCCATTTTGGTGTCCGGCATCATGTTGTGCTTTAGCTATTGAAAAATAGCAGATCTACAAGCTCATATCGCGCCACCGAGTGGCGCGATACGAGCTTGTAGGTCTGCTATTTTTTGAAAATCAAAGAACGACTGACATTTCTAGAATCTGATCTCAGGTCAGAATGGGTTATTTGCCTTCCCTCCCCCCCCCCCCCCTTCCCTCCTCCCCCCAAACCCGTCACTTTGGAATGCGGCGGGCCCGTCTCAAACCTAAACACGGTCATGTTTATAATACCACCGTCCGCCGCACCACAGCCCTCATGAAATGCTTCGTTAACACACTCTGACCTGAGATCAGATTCATACGAGGTTTCCACTGGGACACACACTGGTCTGACGAACCCATTCTGACCTGAGATCAGATTCAAAAAAATGTCAGTCGTTCTTCGATTTTTCGAAAAATAGCAGACTACAAGCTCGTATCGCGCCACTCGGTGTGGCGCGATATGAGCTTGTAGATCTGCCTATTTTTCAATAGCTAAAGCATGACATGATGCCGACACCAAAATGGGTGCCCGGTCAGAATGGGTTAATACACTGGTGAATTATTCCAAAACAAATAACTCTTCCATCGCCAAGGTCAGGGGGGACTATGAAAATACCCCCCCCCCCCCCCCCCCCCCCCCCACATGCCAAGGCTCCATGGGGCGGGCGCAGAGCCACAGGGGCTCGCATTAACGGAGCATTGCGTTTTATGACGCCCGTAGTGGTGCCGGGGGGGATTGGAACGGGGCGATGGGGATTGTTGTTATTGTCTCCACCAGGCCGAAGGCATGGGGGGGGAGAGTATGTTTTGCAGTCCGTCCGTCCGTCCGTGTGTCCGTCCGTGTTTGTGTCCGTGAGCAGCTAATCTCGGCCACCGTTAACCCGGTCGATGCCAAATTTTGCACACACACTCCCTGGATGCCAACGATGAACCTCTGCCCCAAACTTTCCAGAACGGCCTGTTATAGCGCCACCAGGAGGCCGCTTTGTGCAAAACAAGTTTTTGCACAGTACACCTACAGATTTTGTCCAAACATCGCGCAAATTGGTACACAGTCTCTCTAGAGCCATTCAACGAACCGGTCTTTCAGATTTCTCAGACTCCATCCTGATTGGTTAAGATTGGCTTCCAAAGTTCACAGGAGTGCTCAGTTTCAAACAAAATGCTGCAAAATCATGACACACATCGCGTGATTTCCCGTGAAATTGTGCACGCACATTCCCACTAGGCCGAGGACGAAATGCCACATGAACAATTTCAACTCAGCCTCAAGGTGGCGCTATAACTGGCCGAAAAGTGTTTTTACCTCTAACTGCACGGATCTGTGGATAATTTACTTTTGTTGCCCTTTTATCCAACCACCAGATGAAGGCAAGCTGCAATGTCCTACATTCCTATCCTGGTGGAGACCTGTGCCCAGAAGGGCACTTTTCTAGTTGGGAGATGTGGCCCCTCATGGCCCAGCTTAAATCCCTTCACTCGGCTGGGCAGTGGGCACACTGGCCAACACTGCCATGAGTCCAGCAATGCAGTGATGCATGCCTTAGTGTCGTGCGTGGCAAAACATAATAGCCCGGTCTACGAGCTCTCACAACACGTCGCACTGCATGCGATGTCTTGTAGAGCTTAATGTAGAACGTCTACTTTAACTTTAACGGTAGATATATGCATGGAGATGTTGCGTCGGCTGCTGCTATTCATTTGGAAGGATGTGACAGAAGCGGTCCCATATGGGCCTCCTAATCATAGAGTTTCATGTACGTACTGTATGCCCCCACGTACTATGTCTGTGTCTGTATTGATGATCCAGTACACCTCTAGACCTACTGTATATGTAAACAGAGCTGCTATACTTTCACACACATTTTAAATCTGTTTTCTTTTTTTGTGTATACTATTTAACCCATTCTGAACGGGAAGCCATTTTGGTGTTAGCACTATGTTATGCTTTAGCTATTGAAAAAATAGCAGATCTACAAGCTCATAGCGCGCCACCGAGCGGCGCGCTACGAGCTTGTAGGTCTGCTATTTTTGAAAAATCGAAGAACGACTGACATTTCTAGAATCTGATCTCAGGTCAGAATGCGTTGAATCAGACCAGTGTGTGTCCAGTGGGGAAACCTCGTATGAATCTGATCTCTGGTCAGAATGCGTTAAATCAGACCAGCGTGTGTCCAGTGGGGAAACCTCGTATGAATCTGATCTCAGGTCAGAACAGGTTAAATAGTTAGTCCGTATAGTGCAGTCGGTACCGCTGTCGCCTCACACAGCTATAGATGGCCCTGGGTTTGATTCCTGCTGGGGGAGTGGGTTCCCCTCCGTGTCATCAGTGCCCATACCCTACCCTGGGTGGGTTTTATTACCCTGGGTGGGTTTTATTACCCTGGGTGGGTAATAAAGGTATTAGCCTCGGGTACTCCTTTGAACTGTATGTCTGTTGAAGCAGGAGTTGTCTCTCCGCGATTAAAGTCATATCGTAACTGGCTGCATTCTCAACCGATTATTAGGTTTGTTATGAATGCCATACCATACGTCTAGTTATGTTTTTAGGCCTATACAGTATATAGGATCCTTTGTAAAAGGTTTCATTATGGGTTTTGTTTGATATGATTGTCAAATGTGTGTGTGTGTGTGTGTGTGTGTGCGTGCGAGCTGCAGCTCCAGTGAATGTCTCCCCAGGCATGATGTTATATAATGATACTGTGATATCACACTCGCACACGTATTCACACAGGTGTAGTGAGTGACACACACCTGAACCCACAATATACACAACTAATCACACCCCTGTACAGTACCTCTCACGCATTCACGTGTGTGTGTGTGCGTGCGTTCGCATGTGCGTGCACGCGCGTGTGTGTGTGTGCGTGCGCGCAAGAGATAGAAACACAGGTGTGGATTAGAGGGGTGGGACTCGGGGAGCAAGCTCAGCACACAGCTGCTCCTACGGGGGATTGTGTGGGGTGAAGAGGGTTAATTAATAATGGAGACATTCACACGTCTATGTGCACGCCCCCACACACACACACACGCCCACACACACACACACACACACACACATGAGGGGTGTGAATGAAGGAAGGTGTGTGTGAGGGTTGAGGTGTGCAGAGAGACGACGCAGGCAGCCGGCTATACATAGTCGGGGGATATGAATAAATTCCAATTTCTTCAACAATGTGTTTTTAACCCTTGGGCTACCAATCCCAATTTTTTTCTTTTGGGTAACAAATTGGCATATTTTTAATTCATCATTTTCACATTAATAGAAAGATCTGGTGGTTTGAACAGATGTTTTTTTTTTTTTTTTCATTGTATTCTCTCGAATTGCCACCAGATGGCGGGAACGCACCATTATGCTGATTTTGGCCAAAATAGACGAATCTTCCTAAGTCACTTCCGGTTCAACGATCAACAACATCCGGTAGTATTTTGACCCTAGTCACTAGCTTGGCTGGTCCGGATTGCTAAGCTAATGCTATATTTTTCAAATAAGTCAAATTAACCTCAAATCAACCCCAAAACATCGCAAAATATCACATTTTTTACAGCGACGCACGATAGCGCACGATCACGCGGATTTCGGCCGTTTTCTGGTATATTACATCCAACATTAGTGATATTAGCGAAAAAATGCTAATTTTTGCTCCATTGAACCCCCGATAACTAATTGATTGACATTCCGTTAATTCCGTGAACGGGAGGTTTGTATTTTTAGCAATAATCCGTTTTTTCCGGGAACGGTATAGGCCAGGGGTTAAAGGTGTCTTAGTAACACATCTCAACATTTTCTAAAATATTATTCTGCTTTTTAGTATAATTTGCAGGGTCAAACTATAGGGGTTTTTTAGGGGTGATTCTGCATGGCAAGCGTTTGTTTTTGCACAAACTATCCTTGGACTTAAAACGGCCATAGTCGTTATCACATTTTGGAAAAGTGGATATGGCCGTTGTCGTCGAGCAGTGTTTTGTCGTCCAAAGCAAATGCTTGCAATGGATTCAGAATCATGAAAACCCCCTAGTCTGACCCCTCACACGATAATTAACCCATTCTGAACGGGAACCCATTTTGGTGTTAGCATCATGTCATGCTTTAGCTATTGAAAAATAGCAGATCTACAAGCTCATAGCGCGCCACCGAGTGGCGCGCTACGAGCTTGTAGGTCTGCTATTTTTGAAAAAATCGAAGAACGACTGTGACATTTTTAGAATCTGATCTCAGGTCAGAATGGGTTAATCAGACCAGTGTGTGTTGTCCAGTGGAAACCTCGTATGAATCTGATCTCAAGGTCAGAATGGGTTAAAAAGGTTGTTAATGGTACCCCAACTCCAAGGTTCACGGTTGTACTTTTATTATTACATCTTGTGTACAGGTTTCATGCACCCGATGGCTAGATGCCGTCACCAGAGACCTACACCAACTGGGCTTGTCGCTGACTGAAGCTGAGCCCCTAGCACTGGACCGACCCAAATGGAGAAGATTGGTGGAACTGATTGGCTCTACGCATGGCGCCGCCGAGCAAGAGACCTGATGATGATGATGATGTTGTTGTACATAACGGTAACAAGACTACTCGCACCGTTTCTGTTTTCCTCCCAGAATCTTCCCCAGTGAGGGGTGGGAGAGAGGCTGGACAGCAGACGGCTGGACTTTGAATTTCCCTAACTATAAACTTTCATGAGAGCAGAACAGCCCAAGTACAAATATAATTTATGAAAAGCTACTACAGTGAAGTCTGTTCACAGAAGTTGTTGTATAGGATATGTGGGGATTATCTGACGAGGTACCATTTGAGTGGGGCAAAACCTTACATATACTAAATAATACTAAATTGTTTATAGGTTCAATATAAGTCAAATATTATAGCCTTTCCACAGGAGTATCTTTTTATATTTTTCCAATAGCATATTACAAAGTTATCCCCCTCACTGGGGAAAATTCTGGGAGGAAAAACGGGCAAGCACCGGGGCGAGTATAGTCCAGTATTCGTACATAACAGTACAATTAATTTAGGTTTGGCTTCCTTTCAGCAGCTGACACAGATTCTCCTATAGGGAAACGGAATGTCAGTGTGAGATGTATTACTACAAGTAAGACGCGCAAACGCGGGAAGCGAACGCAGCTCGTAATAACAACAATTAGAACAAATTTCATACTTTTTAAAGTTCTCTTTTTTGTTTTTTTAAGATTTTATTTTTAAGTTAAGTTTTTTTGTGTTTTTTTAAGTTTTTAAGATTTTATTTTTAAGTTAAGTTTTTTGAAGTTAAGTGTTTTTAAAGTTTTTTGAAGTTAAGTTTTTTTGTGTTTTTTTAAGATTTTATTTTTAAGTTAAGTTTTTTGAAGTTAAGTGTTGTTAAAGGTTTTTTTAAGTTAAGTTTTTTCTTTTTCATTTTAAGTTAAGTTTTTTTTAAAGTTAAGTTGTGTGTGTGTGTGTGTGTGTGTGTGTGTGTGTGTGTGTGTGTGTGTGTGTGTGCGTGCGTGCGTGCATGTGTTTTGTTTGATACAGCTGCGCCCTCTGGTGGCGGGCGGGTGGTGTAACAGCGGGACAGACAGACACACACACACACACACACACACACAGAGACATGATCTGCAGGGTCTCGCAACTAGACACCTTTACACGTTGATGAGGAAATGTAATTAGTAAGGAATGTATTCCCAGTTTGGACATTGTTCTGATAATAATCCCTGACGAAAGGCCTTTCAGACAGGGAGTGGGTGACGCAGGCACTCTCATTGAAAATGAATTACTCACCGCCTTAACAGAGATGGGCACAAATCTATACAGTACATGTCTGACACCTTCTCTCACAAGACACTGTTAACGTCTCATTTTCACCACGCAGCTCACACACGCAGACGCCGTCTCTCGTTGTCTGACTCGTTGTCTCGTTGTCTTCTCTGTTCTCACGGGTATTTAACCCATTCTGACCTGAGATCAGATTCACACGGGGTTTCCGCTGGACACACACTGGTCTGATGAACCCATTCTGACCTGAGATCAGATTCTAAAAATGTCAGTCGTTCTTCGATTTTTTCAAAAAATAGCAGACCTACAAGCTCGTATCGCGCCACTCGGTGGCGCGATATGAGCTTGTAGATCTGCTATTTTTCAATAGCTAAAGCATAACATGATGCCGACACCAAAATGGGTGCCCGTTCAGAATGGGTTAAAACTATACCGGAGCAAAAGTGTCCAAAACCTGCAAAAGTGTTGGGAGCTTGTGCGACTTTTTTTTTTAATTGAAATTTCACACCTGTTTTGCACCTCTGTGAACATGCGAACATTTGGAATCAGAATCTGTGTTGTCACCTCACAGGCTCACAAGTGTGGGTGACATTAATTTATTTTGTTGTTTTCAGGAAAATAAAAGGGAAAAGAAGAGGTGGAAGTACGGGAGAAAAAAAATCATATTCAAAAGCATCGAAAGTAGCAGATTTGCAAGCTCAAAGTGTGGCGCAATGTGGCACGTTTCGAGCTTGTAGATCTGCTACTTTTTAATATGAATCCCGAAAAGCAACAGTTTTTCACCCGACAGACGATATCTACATGTCGAATGACACTGACGGGATTTATTTTTGCACAGTTTACTGGACCAGAAGTGTGGCTACAGTAATAGAACAGTCCATTTGTCTCTACAGTATAGATTTTCCTGTAACAGATACTGGGGCCAAAAACAATCCTTCTAGTGCTGTTTTCACAATTCACACACACACACACACTGTATAAGGAAGATGGATGTCGACCGAGGTGTACGATCAATTTCACGGGCGGCTATATCTGTCCAGTGAGCCCAGACTAATGTCTATACAGATATGATGCGTACTGTATATACGATGATATCTATTGGCTTATGTACTGGATCACACATCCTCAGCCTCTGCTCTGGGGATATACTCTGCTCTGGCGGTACCCTACGCCCGTGTGACCGCCTGGATTCCATCCATAGACTGTAAAAAAATATGGACAAAGCGTTCCCCGGGTCTAACATGGACTTAAAATGAAGCCTGTTATTCCTGCACTGTAAGTCGCCATCTTTCTAGATCCGTTTGGGTCCAGCTGGCCATTGGCTGGCTCCGTTTTGGCCCAGCTGGCCATTGGCTGGCCCAGACACGAGGCGGGACTTCCCCCCTTCTTCTCCGTTGGTTTTTATTTTGACTCGAGTGGGTGGGGAATCCCGATCATAGACTGTAACGGTAGCCACGCCCCTCAGAACATGCGCGACTTTATGGTCATTTTTTAAATAAATGGGACCATAATTTTCCAAAAAGAATATTATGACATTAGAAATGAGACTTTAAACTAGTGACTGGAAGCAGAAAGTATTCATGACCATGTTTATTAAGGTAATACAGTCTAGGTGAAGTTGGGCCCAAATACATGGACTTCTATGGGGCTATGGGTTTTTCTGGGTCCAATGACAGCGCCACAACAGGCCATTATATGAACTTTCAGGAGTTTCAGGCTTCACAAAATATCTGTCTGACTGCCCCCCTGATTCCATCCCATGGGAAACCAAACTTTCTTCTAACTTTCAAATGTCTACTGCCTGTAGAAATATAACCAGGGATGTGGGCAGGGAAACAAACCAACCTTTATATGATGCCACTGAGCATCGTGAAGGTACTGAAAGACACCTCAGACATCAGTAACATTATGAAAATTACAAAAAACATAATCATCCTGGTTGAAAATCACCCGTGTTTAGTGTTCTATAGGGTTAACCCATTCTGACCTGAGATCAGATTCAAAAATCAGCCGCGACGTATAATTTCTTCACGGTGGATTTTTATGAAACAAACGCGCAGATTGAAAGAGGACAATTAAAGTTTTCCGTATACAGCTGTTTAACGTCGTTTAACCCTCTAACACCCGCATTAATTTCTACTTGCAAAAAATAGATTTCAACCTTACTACTACTTTGTACTACTAGGACTAAGACTAAAAAATATGTTAAAAAAAATAAAAAAATAAAGTTTGATGAAAAATTTATAATAATTATATAATAATTATATAATAATATAATAAATTAATCATTTACATTTTGGGGATATCTTTCACAATAATGAATAAAACATGTTCTAGACATTCTAATGATCACAAAAAAACATATATTACAATTATTTTACCTACTTTTATTAGGGTAAAGGTCAAAAGTCTTAGGTTAAAAAATGTTCAAAATTGCACAGAGTCCAGACATTTTTTATTTGTGTGAATTTCAGCCTCTGTGGGGGGTATTTATATGCAAATATCATGACCAATGGCATTGAAATGGCATTGCAATGAACATCACTGATGACGTTTAGGTGAAAAAAGACTTTTCTATTTGGATGTTTATAGACTGTCAATGGAGGGTGTTGCAATTCTACATTCGACCCATTGTAAAAAAAAAGATCTAGTGCTGCAAATTGCGGCTATAATATTATGCTATAGCTGACTCGGAGAGGCATGCCATCACAACATCAGGAGAAGAACCTACTGTATAGTGCACAGCGACTGCAGGCGAATAGGCAAATAGGAAGGCTGGCTAACATGTGGACGGAGAGGGAGAAGCCTGGGTGGTACTGTATGCACTATGTACAGTATGTATGACTGTATGTATGGAGGGAAAGATATTGAGGTCATGCTGACAGAATGGAGGTGATCTCATATACACTACATGAGAGTGGAGGTGTGTGTGCGCAGCCAGTCAGTGGGGAAATTATTGGGGGCGTGCGTGCGTGCGTGTGCGTGCGTACGTGCGTGTGCTCGATCGTGCACGGCACACGCCAAAATGTCAACTCAACACGCATTATGAAACGCATACACACGGGCGGAGAGAGATACCAGCAGCTGTCTGATCGAAGCCCACTTTGTCGTATATATGACCGTCGACACATCGACATTCGCTCACAGTTTTGATCTTATATATAGAACACATATCTAAAACACTTGTATACATTTGAAAACTTGTAACGGAGTATTTCTACATTGCAGCATTGATGCTATTTTTGAGCACTTTTTTTCCCCCCATCATCATGTCTCTTTGCACCCGCGTGTCCCTTCACCGTTCAGGACGATGACAGAGGAAATGGAAATCATGTTTGTTTTTCTGTTTTTCTAGAGCAACATGTCCTCCCCGCTCTGAAGCATCACATGAACGGACGTCCGTTTTCTGATTATGGCAGCACAGTCATTATCCCATTCTGACCTGAGATCAGATTCATACGAGGTTTCCACTGGACACACACTGGTCTGATTAACCCATTCTGATCAGAGATCAGAGAGATCAGATTCTGAAAATGTCAGTCGTTCTTCGATTTTTCAAAAATAGCAGACCTACAAGCTCGTATCGCGCCACTCGGTGGCGCGATATGAGCTTGTAGATCTGCTATTTTTCAATAGGTAAAGCACGACATGATGCTAACACCAAAATGGGTTCCCTTTCAGAATGGGTTATGCTGCCAGCTTACTGTTCTATTCACACGGACACAAGCGGAAAGCGCCCTCGACCGCGTCGCCGTCATCATCAATATTACATAGGCTATCAAAAAAAAAAGGCATGGAGGAATAAGAGGCATTTAAACTTGTTTCTCTGCCGTCTCGTTAAAGTGCCAGATGTACGGGGGCAGAATAATAAATGCTGCAGACGTGTTAACCCATTTTGGGCGAGAAGAGAACCCCATTTGCCGTTGTAAACATTATGTTATAATTTAGCTATTGGAAAAATAGCAGATCTACAAGCTCATAGCGCGCCACCGAGTGAGTTTGTATAGGTCTGCTATTTTTGAAAAATCGTGAAAATGTGGCACAAATCTTTGAATATATATTCTTTCACTGCGAACGTTTTTAACTGAAATATTTGCTTCTGAGGGTTTCCGCCTCCTCAACAACATATTTTCAGATGGGGGGTCGGTGGCCAATTATATATCATTTTCGGGGTCCTTGACGTGAAATATTG
>NC_139716.1:8826998-8846998 GCF_964188405.1 Protomyctophum parallelum | reverse complement strand
TGGCGCGATACGAGCTTGTAGGTCTGCTATTTTTGAAAAATCGAAGACACTTTTAGAATCTGATCTCAGGTCAGAATGGGTTAATAATGAAACTGTCAGGATGTAATAGACATTTTTAGAATCTGATCTCAGGTCAGAATGGAACAGGAAATTTGTCCTCACAACGTCTATTTCTCAATTCTACTATACTTGTGGGGACATGTGTCCTTCACACCTACACGACACACGCAAGTACACACACGCATAGATGCACGCGCGCACACACACACACACACACACACACACACACACACACACACACACACACACACACACACACACACATAACCACGCACACAAACACACAAGAACTTGCAACAAAATACCCTCAAATTAATCTGCTCTCCTCCACGCTTCAACAAGCGCCCCCCCGCTCCTTCCGTCACGTGTTCCCTTCCTGCCCTTCCCAGCCAATCAGGGAGCCCGGTCGGAGCGAGCGATCTGCTTACTGGAGGGGTGAGAAGAAGGCTGCGGTTTGTCTGATTTGAATTAGAATTTTAAAACATCCAACTCATTACGTTTTCCCATCATTTAATCAATTATTCATGAAGTCCACAAACGAGTTGGGCGGGGGCGGGCCTGAACTCCTGCCCTCACAGAAACGCTACTCGCCGCACGCACGCGCACGCACGCACGCACGCACGCACGCACACACACACACGCACACGCACACACAGACAAACATACAGACGTGGAGGGGGGGACAGGACAATTGGTTTTTCCAATTTGTTAAGATGCATTTCAGTTTTGGTTTCTTTCTTAACCCATTCTGACCTGAGATCAGATTCTAAAAATGTCTATTACATCCTGACAGTTTCATTATTAACCCATTCTGACCTGAGATCAGATTCTAAAAGTGTCTTCGATTTTTCAAAAATAGCAGACCTACAAGCTCGTATCGCGCCACTCGGTGGCGCGATATGAGCTTGTAGATCTGCTATTTTTCAATAGCTAAAGCATAACATGATGCTGACACCAAAATGGATGCCCGGTCAGAATGGGTTAAGTCTAGTTTATTATTTAGTTATCAATTATTTATTATTATGAATCTATTTATCTATTTATTCATTTACTTCGTAAAGTAAAATAAAGTGACTAATTCGTTTTATTATTATACAGTATGTATATATTATAATAATGTGGTATTTGTCATGGGGGTGAGATTCATAAATGTCTGGAAAAAGTATGAAAATATAATACCATTTAATCATGGATTCCAAGTTCAAACTGTCAGAGTTTTACATTGGGTATCCAAAACACAAAACACAATACAACTCCAGTTAATTAACCAAAGGGTCATGTTCAACATCTAGAGTCCATTAACGTGTTACTATAAGTTATAACCGTAATAACCTTGGCGGCGGGGGGGAGGGGGGGGGGGGGGGGGTGACAGGACAACAGAAGGGGGGACATGGAGAGAGGGGACGCCAGATGGAGGGAGACGAGAGAGAGAGGGGACTCTGGGGAAGGATGGAGAGAGAGAGAGGGAGGGAGGGGGTGGACGGACGGACAGACAGAGGGACGGACAGAACGACCATGTGGGGGACAAGCCAAGTTCATGTTACCGCGGCAACCAGCAGGCATAGCTTGTGTAATCAATAACATGTCAGTCTGTTCACACATGGCTCCGCCTTCTCGCGTTCATTCAGCACGCGCCTCTCTGTTCCATGTCTGAATAAACCGCAGCGCTTTGTAAAGCAGTGGCTTTTATTTACACCCTTTTCTATATCAAGGCCCATTGTTTATTCTGCATTATATTGAGCCACGGACCACCGTTTTGATGATATTTAGCCTCTCGGACCCAAAACGTTGAATGTTTTTGTTATCGTTTGATGCGATTTTTTTGTCCACATTTCCATGCTGTATTGATGTGGTACCAAATTGGGAGAGATAACAGGCAAAGGTCAATCAACATAATAATTCGTCTAACTCTCGAGAGTGTAAAATGAAACCAAATTGGTTTTAATTAAATGGCACCCATTTTGGTGTCAGCATCATGTTATGCTTTAGCTATTGAAAAATAGCAGATCTACAAGCTCATATCGCGCCACCGAGTGGCGCGATACGAGCTTGTAGGTCTGCTATTTTTGAAAAATCGAAGAGCGACTGACATTTCTAGAATCTGATCTCAGGTCAGAATGGGTTCATCAGACCAGTGTGTGTCCGGCGGAAACCTCGTATGAATCTGATCTCAGGTCAGAATGGGTTAAAGATCTATAAGGCTCCATTTGGTTACCAACTCTGCATCATTTAGCTGGCGACCACCTGGAACCTGGAAAACACTGGTGTAAAGTAACTAAGTGCATTTACTTAAGTACTGTATAAGTATACAATTTTTAGGTATTTCCAATGTCCAATACTTTTACTCCAATACATTTATTCGAAAACTTTAGTTACTTTGTAGATTTTGATTATTATTACAAGGCCTACATTAAAGATCTATAAGGCTCCATTTGGTTACCAACTCTCCATCATTTAGCTGGCGACCACCTGGAACCTGGAAAACACTGGTGTAAAGTAACTAAGTGCATTTACTTAAGTACTGTATAAAAGTACAATTTTTAGGTATTTCCAATGTCCAATACTTTTACTCCCAATACATTTATTCGAAAACTTTAGTTACTTTGTAGATTTTGATTACTTATTACAAGGCCTACATTAACCCATTCTGAACGGGCACCCATTTTGGTGTTAGCATCATGTTATGCTTTAACTATTGAAAAATAGCAGATCTACAAGCTCATATCGCGCCACCGAGTGGCGCGATACGAGCTTGTAGGTCTGCTATTTTTGAATAATCGAAGAACGACTGACATTTTTAGAATCTGATCTCAGGTCAGAATGGGTTCATCAGGACCAGTGTGTGTCCAGTGGAAACCTCGTATGAATCTGATCTCAGGTCATTTTCATTTATTTGTATTCTTTTAGGTTCTGTGGATTTTCCGCGGTCTGTGTGGAGTTTTCTCTGGGGTTTGGAAGCCTCAAAAGGCTGCAATGAAAACAGTGACATCTGCTGGCAAATCCCACTGATTCTGGGATTACATCACGGACAGCTGGACAAACCAGAGGCACCTGTTTGAGCCAGAAAACCCCAGAAAACCACGGAAAAAATCTACTGAATATTAAAAGTTCAGGTTTTTTTGGCTGCAATTGAGCTCAGAAAACCTAAAAAATAATTAAGAACAAAGAAAGAAAAAACAACTTTTTTTTAAAAATGTCACAGAATCCCTTTAACCACTTGAGTCCTATACCGGCCATTTGAAAATAGACGATCTACAAGCTCACAATGCAGTTGCGATCTAACACATTGTGAGCTTGTAGATCCGCTATTTTATATACAGACACACACACATACACCTCATACACCTCTCCATCTTTCCGTCTCTCTCCTCTATGCCTAGTTTTTTTTTTCTTTTTCTTTCTCCTAGCGTCTCCGGTGGTGGCAAAGATAAATAAGAAGATGTAATGAGAAAACTTACAGCCCAGAGAGAGAAGCAGCCTTTGTGTTCCTATATTACAGGTCGTGAATAAAAAGGAGCGAAAAAAAAAGGGCCCTCGCTGTCTCGCGCCGGTCGAGACACAATCTGGGCAAAGACAAATAGGCACTTGGAGGAGAAAGACGGAGGGGACGACAGGGATATTGAAAAAGAAATAAATGACCTTCTCCTATTTTCACCCTCCCTCTCCTATATGTCTTTTCTTCCTTTCTCCAACCTCTTGGCACGTCTCTGTCTGTCAGTCTGTCTGGCTCTCTCTCTCTCTCTCTCTCTCACTAGCTCGATAATGGTTATTTACCTTGTTGGAAAAGGCCTCTGCTTTCTCACCGCAAGATAGTTAGACGTGAAGACATGAGTAAAAAAAAGCCACGCGATGACAGTGAGGTCCTGGAGAGGAGAGGGGATTGCATGTCAATATTTGTTCCCCCTGGCCAAGCTGAGATAGAAACTGATACATTACACTTTCTCGCAGTCTTTTTTTTCCCCCCGTAAACCAATTCAGTAGCTCAACCTTTTGTTTGGGATCAGGAGCGCGCTATACGGAGGTCGCCTGGGAGAAAGCAGAGATGGCGTCGAGCGAGGGAACGTGGATATAGCGGTGAGGGTGGGAGGGAGGGGTGGCGGGGGGGTTGGGGGTATAGGGTTGAGGGTGAGAAAATGACTAACGGTGACAAACAGTGAGTTTAACCCATTCTGAACGGGCACCCATTTTGGTGTCAGCATCATGTCGTGCTTTAGCTATTTAAAAATAGCAGATCTACAAGCTCATATCGCGCCACCGAGTGGCGCGATACGAGCTTGTAGGTCTGCTATTTTTGAAAAATCGAAGACATAGAAGACATTTTCAGAATCCGATCTCAGGTCAGAATGAAAACTGTCAGGATGTAGAACGTACACTAGCACTTGACACCGACTTATAGCATGTTATGTAGACAGCACTATAATTGTATTGTATATAGTCATAGCACGCCATAGTACATATGTATAGCATAGTAGTGAATATGTATAGTTTATTATGTATAGTGTATGTATAGTTTCATCATATAGATATTCCACTGTTACCTTCTTAGCTTACGCATGTTTCATGATAAATGCTTTTATGTGATGTATTCCCATGCTTTTGTTCTTGCTTAAATGTAAGTCGCTCTGGATTAAGAGCGTCTGCTAAATGCCTAAATTGTAAACTGTAGAAGACATTTTCTGAATCTGATCTCAGGTCAGAATGGGTTAAGGCCCACGGAATGGAGGAGCTAGTGGACATTTCCCATAGCTCGTCTGGCCGAAGAACAACAAACAGTGAGTGGAATCAAATCACTGTCTGGGGCTGCGTATACGTTCTCTATCTCTGTGGCTACAGACCGCATCGGGCCACAGTTGACACAGCTAGGGCCGAGAGGGTTCTGCAGTGCCACGAAACTTTATAAATATATATACTGCTATATTGCTCTTCTGTTATCAGATAAATTGTTTTTTTTAGCGGCTATCGCGTCGAGAGGTCCAATCGGATTAGTTTGAACTCGCTCAGAGTATTAATGGGTCTGCCAGATGTGCGCTGTGTGTATATGATGAATGCAACACGTGGCCGTGGATGTTTTCGAGAGCATTCTGGTTGACCGTCTCATCTCTTATCTGCCATTCGAAAGTTAGTTTTAGGACTCTTAAATGTGACTGTCAGCCAGTGGTGGACAAAGTACTCGACCCCGACCCACGTCAAAGTCAAAGTATATATACTCATGGTCAGATATATTACTCAACTACATGCCATCCTGGATCGTGCAAGTTAAAGCCCTCAAGACAAATGTAGAGTGCACACTAAGGTACCAGGGGGGGCAGAATGGGGGGCATTGAACGCCATGCACTGTGAGGTCGTCCTTGCCTGTGAGAGCACAAAGGGCCATGGGGAGCCAAGACACCAGTGGTTCTCAAACATTTTCAAGTCAAGCACCCCCAAATGAATTATGTATTTGGCTGCAGACGCCTTATCTGGAAAGGACATATAGTTGCAGGAATCCCCCAGACAACATTTGTGCTGGTTATATACCTGAGATCAGATTCTAAAAATGTCTTCTACATCCTGGCAGTTTTCTGATAAAAGCTATGTTTCTACCGTATGTCAGTCATTCTTCGATTTTTTCAAAAATAGCAGATACAAGCTCGTATAGCGAGCCATTTCTCAATAGCTAAAGCATAACATAATGCTATCACCAAAAGGGGTTCCCGCCCCAAATTGGGTTATTTTATCTATTAAGTGAAATCACTGAATATACCTTTAACAAATCATCCCGGCCATTTCACTCATATGGATATGAAGAATCAACTGACCGCAATAAAACAATATCCCCCGTACAATATCGCAGAGACAGTTTTTACATTTTTGGGACCAACATTCTTATACGAGACGATTTTAAGACGACCCCGTGCTATTCTACATATAGAGAAAAACCTCCGCGAACCCCTTGAAACCAGGGGATGAGCGAGTGACGTCAGGACTTCCACGCTCTATGGCAAATGACGTAAGTGGGTGCCACAGTGGCAGCCTGTGACGTCATGTGTGTGGCCAAGTCTATGGACTTTAACCCATTCTGACCTGAGATCAGATTCTATACGAGGTTTCCACCGGACACACGCTGGTCTGATTAAACCCATTCTGACCTGAGATCAGATTCTAGAAATGTCAGTCGCTCTTCGATTTTTCAAAAATAGCAGACCTACAAGCTCGTATCGCGCCACTCGGTGGCGCGATATGAGCTTGTAGATCTGCTATTTTTCAATAGCTAAAGCATAACATGATGCCGACACCAAAATGGGTGCCCGGTCAGAATGGGTTAAACAGAATCATTTTGTAGTCAATGGCAAATGAGAATCATCACGATAAAAGTGATAAGTGTGATATTTTCTTATTTCTGCATTCCTCGGCCCCTGCAGTATCGCTGCCTGCAACCCTATTATTTTACTGTTTTTTGACCCGGGAATCATATCCATATTTGGATATGGTGACGTCATCACGATGACAGGACCAACTCAAATGGACAGTATAAACAGAAAGCACGGTCCCTGGTAACCCATTGACATTATTGATATATTTGGTTATCGAGGCACCCTTACCTGAAATCACCTCTGAATCGCGATCGCTGGTCAAATTATGATCGAGCACCCCCTATAATGCTCGATCGATAATCGAACCCCGCCCTTTACATTAAGCAGTGACCCCCAGCACCAGCCTAACAATGACAATGTTAGTGTCCGTGAGGTGGATCTTGAGGTTTGTAGTGGATGTTCTTTGTATCTTCATCGCGTTAATGCCGTCGATCATCCTCAACAACGCCCCCCTACCGTACACAAGGGGTCTCCACTGCGACGACATCAATCTCAAAAGCCCAAACAGGCCCTCCACCGTCACGGGCGACGCTTGGGTAGGCATCAACTTCCTCCCCGCCGTGATATTCGGAATAGGGGAGATGTTCACCAACACGCACCATTTCGACCGGACATACTACAGGTTAGCGACCACGTACCTGTTTGGAGCCTGCGCCAGCAATTCGTTGACTCACCTGGCTAAGTTCTACATAGGCCATCTCCGTCCACACTTCCTCGCCGTGTGTGAATTGGAAGGGATGGATGATGACGGAAAAAGGGTTGGATGCAAGGGATGGATACAGGAACCGCTGTGCAACGCGCCAGACGAACATGATGTAACGAGTTCCAGGTTGTCGTTTTACTCCTTTCACTCCTCCCACGTCATGTACTCCATGGTCTTCACGGCCATCTATGTTCATACTCGCATGAAAGGCGGCGGCAGGTGGACGCGCATGGTCAGACCCGCCATCCAGACCAACCTGATAGTGGTCGCCATGTTCGTCGGATACTCGCGCGTGGCGGACAACAAGAGCCACTTGAACGACGTGTTGCTCGGACTGCTGCAAGGAGCCATACTCGCCTTTTCCATCGTGCACCACCTCTTCCCGGACGTCTTTAAGACGCCGGAAGACGCGGTGATGAGCGATGAAGAACTGGAACATGAACTCACCTCGCAGGTTCCCTGACTTCCAGCAAGGAAGCAACTTAAAACCCTTTTGCAGTTTCGTGAACATATACGAAATGTCGCCGTCTCCGCCAGGCCGAAGGCATGGGGAGAGAGTATATGTTTTGCACCCTCTCTGTCCGTCGGTCTGTGTGTGTGTCCGTCCCTTCGTGTACAGCTAATCCCCGCCGCTGTTGGCCCGGTTGATGCCAAGGTGTGCACACCAGGGGGGCAGTCAGCCAGATTTCGTGAAGCCTCATTTGAAATCGGTAGTTCATATAATGGCCTGTTGTGGCGCTGGACTGGACCCAAAAAGCCCCATAGCTCCATAGAGGCCCAAGTATTTTGGCCCAACTTCACCTAGACTGTATTACCTTAATAAACATGGTCATGAATACTTTCTGCTTCCAGTCACTAGTTTAAAGTCTCATTTCTAATGTCATAATATTCTTTTTGGAAAATTATGGTCCCATTTATTTAAAAAATGACCATAAAGTCGCACATGTTCTGAGGGGCGTGGCTACCGTTACAGTCTATGATCGGGATTCCCCTCCCACTCGAGTCAAAATAAAAACCAACGGAGAAGAAAGGGGGGAAGTCCCACCTCGTTGTCTGGGCAGCCAATGGGCCAGCTGGGCCAAAACGGATCTAGAAAGATGGCGACTACAGTGCATTAGAATGCAAGGGATTTCAGGCTTCATTTTACGTTCATGTTAGACCCGGGGAACGCTTTGTCCATATTTTTTACAGTCTATGGTCCACACACACACTCACTGCATGCCAACGACGAACCTGTGCCCGACTTCTCCAGAGCGGCCTGTTATAGCGCCACCAATCGTACAGATTTTATCCACACATCACACAAACCGGTACACACTACTTTTTCACGTTTCCACTTATACCATCACAGACCATCAGATGGAGAGCCAGATCTGCAGAGAACTCCTATATGTGCCTCCCTCCCCCCGGCGAGCTGAAGACCTTTTTATCCTCGTTTTGAGCGTAAACCAGGGAGCCACAACCTCCCACTGCCTGCACTATACTCGTGGAGGCCAGCCATCTTGGAGGCTGACGTGCGCAGAGCCTTCCAGTGCGCATTGCAGAGCCTCCTCACCCCTCAGGAGCAATTCGGGGTCTTGCTCGAGGACACTTCGATACTAACTCTGGGGGAGCCCGGGTTCGAACTTCACCACCCCAGCATGCACACACTCACACACACAGCCTGTTCAATCCGCTGCCACACCCACACTGTCCAGAGCATGGGGAGCAAGTATACCACCAGACTCTTCAACAGCTTTTACTTGTCATCAATTAGACTGCTGAACAAGAGCTAAGTCTGACACTGCACAGACTGAGCTGATTTGTTTTAAACACCTACATTCATTATTTATTTATTTTATTTATTTATTTAGCACCCACAGTTGTATCACGCGGATTAGTCCATTATGCTCTTCTCTCTCTATCCTTTTAACCCATTTTGGCGCGGAACCCCTTTTGGTGTTAGCATTATGTTATGCTTTAGCTATTGAAAAATAGCAGATCTACAAGCTCCTATGAGCTTGTAGGTCATTTTTAGAATCTGATCTCAGGTCAAAATGGGTTAACTGCAATGACAAGCCTGCACAACCACCACGTCTTTCCGCCCACCTTACTTATGTGGTGCGAACAAATATTCACTATACGTTGAGGAACAATGAATGCGTGGCATCACAAACGTTGCTGACCTGGTTGAGAGAGAGGCCTGTGCTTCGAGAGGCACCGGTAATACGTTTATTTTTAAGTGGCCAAGCCCGAAGGGGTGGGGGCTCCTTATTGTATTCATATAGTTTCCTCTTCTGCAACATTTTGCAGTTCTGGCTTAACCGTGCAGTTTCTTTTTTATGAAACAATCACAAGGTTGGGACAGACAGACAGACAGACAGACAGACAGAACTGTAAGTACCTTTTGATAGCAATACTTTTGTACTTTTACTCAAGCACATTTTGAATACAGGACTTTTACTTGTAACAAGAGTATTTCTTTTACTTAAGTAAAGCATGGGAATACTGCGGATGAATGATCAACCCAGAAACATAAATGCCTCCAGCCATCTCTGTCCACGGCTGAGGCACAGAAACAGAAGCTCTTTTCAGGTGTGATGTGAATTATTGAACGTATTTCATTACGGCATGCAGAGGGGAAAAAAAAATACAAGCATAAATCAATTGCAATCCATGGGCAGAGTCCAGCGCTCACCCACGCAATTTCACCCGGACGTACAATGTATCTAATTGACTTTAACCCATTCTGGCCGGGCACCCATTTTGGTGTCAGCATCATGTTATGCTTTAGCTATTTAAAAATAGCAGATCTACAAGCTCATATCGCGCCACCGAGTGGCGCGATACGAGCTTGTAGGTCTGCTATTTTTGAAAAATCGAAGAGCGACTGACATTTTTAGAATCTGATCTCAGGTCAGAATGGGTTCATCAGACCAGTGTGTGTCCGGCGGAAACCTCGTATGAATCTGATCTCAGGTCAGAATGGGTTAATTTTCATATCATCAGCATTCCACACTAATTGCTTGAAATGTGTTTGTTGCTTCGACAAGCTGCATGGTAATCCCTTTCATTATTTCACTTGGCCTGATTTGCTCCGCAGGCTGTTTTTTTTTTTTCCTCCAGCAAAACCTTCGCGTTGGGCTGCTAAGCCAGGCGCCGAAAACAGATGGGAGGCAAAAATTTATATAATAATCAAACTGAGAGAATTGCTTCCAAATTATACAACTTATACAAAAGTACATACATGGCAAATACGCTGGCCCTCTTTTCCCCTTTGACAAAACAATTTATGTCAATACAAGCATCCAGTGTTTGTGTTGGCCTGTGGTTCAGATGGATGTAACCATAGGTTTGGAGAGGCTCGTTTTGGTCAAATATATTGCAGCCTATTGCAGCAGTGGTTCTCAAAGTGGCTTCCCTGGGACCCCCGGGGGTCCTTGAGGGGGTCCGCAGCAAAATTAGTAAATGTCAAAAGTTCAACCACTTTAATTAATTCAAATATCACTTATTTTTTTGTTTTGTTGTGATAATCCTCCCTACTATAGAGTAGTGTGCTGGCCATATAAGGAGTTCCTCCCTGTCCCCAGTTAACCCCTGGGGGTCTATAAAACTTAGGTTTCGTTTTTGACTCTCTATCCTGATTGGACGAAAGGCTGGGTCCCACAGCCAAAAACGAAACCTAAGGTTTTTTGAGTGAAATCACTATGCCTTTAATTGGCCTGCTCACTACTCGTGCAGTGAAGGGAAACACGAGCTCAGTTCGGGGCTCCTCCCAGGTTGGCAGAGGGAGAGTAGTGCCCAGGATTACAGCTCATGCAATTGGCACCGTTTTAGATTAAAGTACATCGGATGGGGATCAAATATTGTACAGTGGACTCTAATTAATATACCAAGTGGTAGCAGTTGGGCTAAACCATGCCAATTCCTACTCGGCCTTGCTTATATACCAATGCCCACCCAGTGTTTGCCCATGGCCATCCACGCCAACCCATGCCAACCACCTGCCCCTCCACCGGCCCACTACCAGCTAAATAAACATACCAAAGACATAATCACATTTTCATATCAGACTAATTTGCTGTGGGTCGTACATGATGGCTTACATGGAACTGGCTAGACATCTGAATAACCCATTCTGACCGGGCACCGATTTTGGTGTTGGCATTATGTTATGCTTTAGCTATTGAAAAATAGCAGATCTACAAGCTCATATCGCGCCACCGAGTGGCGCGATACGAGCTTGTAGGTCTGCTATTTTTGAAAAATCATCATCGACTGAAATTTTTAGAATCTGATCTCAGGTCAGAATGGGTTCGTCAGACCAGTGTGTGTCCAGTGGAAACCTCGTATGAATCTGATCTCAGGTCAGAATGGGATAAACAATCATTTTTTTGTTGCAGGACCCTTGGGCAGGTCTCCCTGCGTTTGACTCGCACACAGTCACATACGCACGCGCTGGTGTAAAACATGCAAGGTGCAAACGCAGTTATATACAGTAAGTTGGCTGATCGAAGGCAGTTTTTAATTAACCAAAATACATACACTGGTCCCATCATGCAGGTGGCAGTGCCAGTCAGGGCCGGTGGTCTTTGTCTCCCTGTGTGCCCTCCCCCCCCCCACCCACCCATATGCCAGGCCCGTGTGGGAGCCGGGGTCGTCCAGGTCAGCACCCTGTCAGCCACACCGTGACACTGTGTGTGTGTGTGTGTGTGTGTGTGTGTGTGCGCGTGTGCGTGTGTGTGTGTGTGTGTGTGTGTGTGTGTGTGTGTGTGTGTGTGTGTGTGTGTGTGTGTGTGTGTGTGTGTGTGTGTGTGTGTGTGTGTGTGTGTGTGTGTGTGTGTGTGTGTGTGTGTGTGTGTGCGCGTGTGCGTGTGTGTGCTCGCGTGCTTGAATGTCGTTGCTGCGGACATGACACCTCACAATAGCCCCACCTGTCACCGCTTTCATGTTGTTGTTTTTGTAAATGTACGTTGTTATTATTAATTATATGTTATTATTATAATAACATTTTATTATTCTAGATTCTCATTTCAAATGACAATCTATTACAGTTTGTAATTTGTCTGTGTGGGTTTTATAAATGTTGAACCAATGAACAACTTCATTTCCCATTACCGTGTGTGTGTGTGTGTGTGTGTGTGTGTGTGTGTGTGTGTGTGTGTGTGTGTGTGTGTGTGTGTGTGTGTGCGTCCATCTGTCACAATGGAGGGTCATCTTTGTGACAGATCACCCCTGACCCCCCCAACCCTCATGGGGGTCAGTGTGTGTGTGTGTGTGCGCATGGTGCTGCTTACAAATGTACGTCTGCATTTTGTGTGTGTGTGTGTGTGTGTGTGTGTGTGTGTGTCTGTGTGTCTATCAGTGTAAGACAGTGGTTCCAATGCCCGTCGCAATTAGGCCCGCAAACTCACTCCTAACCTAACCTCGACAACCTCGCAGGCTAAAAGTAAAATATTAATGTATTATGTAGATGGCATTCTTCTTTATTTATAGTTTCATTGTACAAAGATTCCATACTGTTAGACGGATGTTGGGTTCTTATAGCTTATGATCCCTGATGACTATTTCTATGTATTCGATGTATCACCTTGTCTTGTTCTTGCTTACTATTATAAATGGCTCCGGATTAAGAGCGTCTGCTAAATGCCTATACATTGTAAATTGTAACAATGGCTTTCACAGCCCAACCCATCTGACAAGACGCGCATTTTCAGAGCATGTTTCTCATCGATCGATTGTGTTCCGAATTTGGGTCGACAAAACCGACAAAAAACTACGAGCTTGTAGGTCTGCTATTTTTGAAAACCCGTAAAAATGTGGCGCAAATCTTTGAATATTATATTCTTTCAAAGTGAATGTTTTTAACTCCGGTCTAAAATGGGTTAAAAAGGTCAGTTCATACATTGAAGTGCAGGACGGAGGCAGACTTTTTTCCCCTTTCCGATTAATCTCCTGTTTATCGATCGCCTATAGCAACCGATTGCTATTCATATACGGTATAGTGATAAGAGCGCGATCTAATTAAACAAAAACCTAAAAACTTTTCTATAACTCGTCCTTGGCAGTCAGGAGGTGGTCCAATGGAAAAGAAATAACGTGCATGTCACATTATCATTGAAATCATAATAGTGTTTTGCCCCAATTATTTTGGGTGCCCACTTTTGCAATACCCTCGCAGCCCACCAGTGAGTGGGGCCCCCTCTGGGCCCACACAGGTTTGGAATGGCTGGGTAAGCGTGTCCCCCCCCCCCCCCCCCCCTCCTATCAGTGTATAGTATGAGGCCAGATGGGGTGCCAGGTTCACCTTTAACCCTCCCCAGTAGGGTGACTGATGGGCCAGGGCCAGCCCTGTCACCCGCCTCTATTGTACCCCTGACGGGCATGTGACACCCGCTTGGAGCCATTCATTAACCCATTCTGACCTGAGATCAGATTCATACGAGGTTTCCGCCGGACACACACTGGTCTGATGAACCCATTCTGACCTGAGATCAGATTCTAAAAATGTCAGTCGCTCTTCGATTTTTCAAAAATAGCAGACCTACAAGCTCGTATCGCGCCACTCGGTGGCGCGATATGAGCTTGTAGATCTGCTATTTTTAAATAGCTAAAGCATAACATGATGCTAATACCAAAATGGGTGCCCGGCCAGAATGGGTTAAGCACACACAAACGCCCCGACCGGCACCTGAGCTTTGGTAATAACTCTGCCAATCAGCGGTTTTTCCAAACCATAGGCCGTACACAGATTTCAATAAGTCTTTGTTCGCCTGGGAAATGATCAGTCAAGCATAGGAGTCACTTCTTGGCACCTGAGCCTTTTGTGATATTGCCGACAATCGACGCAGTCCTGGCCGCTGAAAGAGAGCGCTGTGTGTGCCTTTTTGATCTCGCCGCGAACCGCAATCACGCCGCGGTTCATCAACGGCCCCGCTATATGAGGATTCAGTGTTTGGAACTGTACAGTACAGTATGTCGCTCACAATGTGATGTTCAAGGTTCAAGGTTGTGCTTTGTTGTCACATCTTGTGTACAGGTATACATACTGTAAGAGTAAAACTTATTTTGGTTTGGCCTTCCTTCAGACAAATGCAACAGCATAGATAATAACAGTAGAATATTAATAATATTAATATAAATAAACGTAAAAAGATTTAAGAAAGGAAGAGAGTGAAAAGAGAGGCAGGTGAGAATAAAATAGTTCAATACAAGTAGCCTAACAAAAAGACTAATTTTCCATTTGCAACTCTCGAATATGTGCATACAGGGGGGGGGGAAACGAGAAGAGAAAAAGAAACATTGGGCTTTTTAAAGGTCATATTTGGAGCGTGAGTCTTTGGCCTTATAGCCAAATGAGACCCCCGGGGGCCGTGTTGTGAAGTGTTTCAAATGACAGTTTGCCGTGCCGAGCACACAGAGCCACCACAGACCACTCACCTCTCACACCGTGAAGGTTACATTATCACTAAAAAGGCCACGCGGTCCCAGGACAAAATGAACAAGTCTCCAGCCTCGAGTAGGATCTATTCTCCAAACTGCCTATATTATCCCATTCTGACCTGAGATCAGATTCATACGAGGTTTCCATTGGACACACACTGGTCTGATTAACCCATTCTGACCTGAGATCAGATTAAAAAAATGTCAGTCGTTCTTCGAATTTTCAAAAAATAGCAGACCTACAAGCTCGTATCGCGCCACTCGGTGGCGCGATATGAGCTTGTAGATCTGCTATTTTTCAATAGGTAAAGCACGACATGATGCTGACACCAAAACGGGTTCCCGTTCAGAATGGGTTATATCAGTGGTTTTTCATTTCAAAGACCCCCGATTTGATCTGCATTATTAGGCCCGTGGTCCTCAACCAGGGGTCCGGGGGAAACCTCCAGGAGGTTCCAGGTGGTCCTCGGGCTAAATGATGGCGAGTTGGTAACCGAATGGACCCTCTTAGACTATAGATCTTTAACTCTTGAGAGTGTAACATGAAACTTTGGTTTCATTTTATGCTCTCGAGAGTACAATTGTTGTTAAATATGAAAATATCTGTCTAGAGAATGTAGAAGAATTGTTATTTTGATCAACGTTTGCCTGTTATCTCTCCTATATGTTGGCATCACATCAACACAGCATGGAATTGTGGACAGAATCTTATCCAACGACATCAAAGTATTGTACGTTTTGGGTCCGATAGGCCAAATCTCATCAAATTGATGGTCCGTGGCTCAAATGGCGAATAAATAATGGACCTTGATATGAAAAGTGTTGAAAAGCACTGCATTAGGCCACAGACATTTTTCATACAGTAGGTCATTATGGAAGTTGGAAACCCAAACTACACCGTAAAACCCCTCAGTGATTCTTTAAAGATAACAATTAACAATGGGTTTGTATAGGAAGGGGGGCGTGTCTGTCTGATCAAATTAATATCTTTGTCTTAACTCCTGGGCTACAATTAACGGAAAAAACTGAATATTTCTAAAAATACAAACCTCCCGTTCACGGAATTAACGGAATGTCAATCAATGTCAGTTATCTAGGGTTCAACGGAGCAAAAATGTATATTTTTTCGCTAATATCACTAATGTTGGATGTAATTTACCAAAAAACGGCCGAAATCCGCGTGATCGTGCGCTATCGTGCACGCGCGCCGTCTCTATGTGCGTCACTGTAAAAAATGTGATATTTTGCGATGTTTTGGGGTTGATTTGAGGTTAATTTGACTTCGTTATGAAAAATATAGCATTAGCTTAGCAATCCGGACCAGCCAAGCTAGTGACTAGGGTCAAAATACTGCCGGATGTTGTCGATCGTTGAACCGTAAGTGACTTAGGAAGATTCGTCTATTTTTACCAAAATCAGCATAATGGTGAGTTCCCGCCATCTGGTGGCAATTCGAGAGAATACACTAGCAATGAAAAAAAAAAAGAAGAAATCTGTTCAAACCACCAGATCTTTCTATTAATGTGAAAATGATGAATTAAAAATATGCCAATTTGTTACCCAAACAAAAAAATTGGGATTGGTAGTCCAAGGGTTAATACTGAATCAAGCAACTTAAAAACTGTTGATGAGATGAAATTATACCCCCAAAAAATAAAATATATAAACTCTTGAGAGTGTGCAAATGGAACACGTCAGGGTCTGGCTCTCCCTTGTTTTACACTCCGTGGTAGACCAGTCAGCACTTTTTTGAGATACAGAATCGGAATTGGAATCGACTACAATGTCACATCACTACAGGTGTAATGAAGTGGGTGAAAATAGTTCCTGCGTGAGCCTCCACGGGCCTCCATCTGTAAGTAGAATTCCCAAGTGATTTGTGCCGCCAGATTGTTTTCCACGAAACCAATCCTATACCTGCAGCTTCAAGTCTATTGATCTCGCCGGCAACACGCAGCCTTCACCTGTGATCTCTCCTCTCTCATCAATGGAGATTATGCTCCTCTATACTTACATTCAAGATACTAGAGCCACCATTCCATCTATTCACTCACTCGCACGCACGCACGCGTGCACGTAGGCACGCGTGTAGCCACGCACTTACGCACGGACGCACGCACGCACACCGTGGAGGAAGTTCACAGTTCACAATGTCGAAATTCTAGATCTTGCTTAGAATAGATATGGAATAATTTATAGGGCTTGATAATAATAATATAGGTTTTGTAATCATAATATATTACTAAGTAACAACTCAAATAAGTACAATGCCTTTGAGATGTAGTGCAGTAGACGCAGTGGCGTCATCTGACTGTCTCACCTCCAACGGTGCCCATGGTGGACTATGGGATGCAGGGAAGACGCACCAGGGCAGCAGAACACAGCAGAGAACACTGAAACGTCACCAAATTTGGAGTGACGCCCCCTCTGCACTGTTATTGGTTAGCGAAATGCTAGGTTCACTCCCACTCCCACTCCCATGCCGATAGGGAAGGGCGAGTCTCGTCAACGCCTGCGGTCCCCCAAAGGTTGGCGTCGAAGTGTCCTTGAGCAAGACGCTGAACCCCTGATTGCTCCTGATGTGCAGGTTGGTGCCTTGCATGGTTTCCACCGCCCATCGGTGTGTGAATGTGTGAATGTAATGCATTGGACTGAAGCCCCATGAAGTGAACAGAGTTGTCGTAACTCTGTCTTACCCTTATTGCTTTTGCCTGCACTGGGAACTGCTCTTACTATGTATTTGTTATTACGCCACTGAGTAGAAGTTTATGGTCAAATTATGGAAAATGGACATATATGCTCAAGTAAAGTACCTAAAGGCTGTGCGTAAGTACAGTTTCTCGAGTAAAATGTACTTGGCTAGGCATACTTTTCCATCTATACGCACATGCACACGCTAACACACACACGCACACACTCCATCCATCACTCACTCAAAGTCTCTTCACCCTCCATTTATTCCACATTCCGTGTGCACGCACGCACGCACACACTTAGCAAACACACCTGAGAGAGAGAGCGGTTTTGCGTGCTGGGAGAGAATCTACACAGCTGCCTGATGGCAGCCGCAAATGAAGATGTAAGCACTGGCGACTGGCCGCGCACCTCCGGCTGGCCGTGCCACTTAGCCCTCGGCGTGGCGCGGCTAATGTGGATGGACACTCGGTGATGGAAAGAGACGCGCGCGCTAACGGACACGTCCACGCCGGCTAACGGTGACTGACGCGGCGGTCAACGCATGAAAAAGGCCATGGTCTGTCGTGTGACACGCTGACGTAGTGTGGTGAGCGCGCGGCGCACGCGCACGCCCACACTTTTGTGTTGTCATACTTCAGCATGGAGGACATCGGCATTTTAGGACACTGATTTTACGAATGGATTATTTGCCGTCTTCTCCGGGGAAATAGCTGATCTATTATCTATCTAGAGTATAAGGCAGGCATACAGTAACTTCAATCCCTGAACCAAATTCTCCAAATCTTCTGTAACCATAACATAATAATGGGAAAACGCATTGTTTAAGCGCTGCGCTTTGTGCTTGTAGATCTGCTATACTTTCAAGGCTTTTTTGTGTGACGCTGTGTAGTCAGGGCCGGATTTACCCTCCCAAGGACCCCCGGGCTAGACAAAATGTCATTGCCCCCCCCCCTGGGTTGTGCTGCGGTGCATTTCGGTTGCGCGGCAAAGCCGTGCGTCCGGAAAAATAATGGCGTATTTTGTTTTAATTTTGCTGTAATCTTTGGGTACCCAGCCCCACCCCCCCCCCCCCCCAAAAGAGAAAGGCTGACAGACAGACAGCGACATTGGCAGGGGGTTTCCACAGCTACCCCACCACAACACAGCGTCACTGTCTGTCTGCAGTGCTGACAGCAGAGCAGAAGCTCTCAATGTTTTAACCATAATACTAAATATACAATAACTAAACATAAATCTCACTTGAATTGGATTGCAATACTTTACAATTTCAAATCATTAAAAACAAAAACAAAAAGTCGGGATGTCCGCCCCTGGCTGTATAGTGTGATCAAGTAGGGTGTTAATATTGACGAAAAGAACACCTTTAAAAAGTGAAAATGTGGAGATAAGAGGTTTCTGCGAGACCGTATAACCACATCCTTTTCTTTCCTCCATATATTCACAGACTTCTTCCATATCCACGTATACTTTCCTCTGGGAGACCCTGCTTGTTATGGATAACACAGAACCAGAACCAAGACGTCTTCTTCATACAGGAGAATAAATGCATGACGCCATGTTGGCCCCCCCCTGTCGACTGATTGCTTCCTGTTCCGTGACACCGGGGCTCGCAGCTGCTTTGAATGGAAACGTGGCTATGCTCACACTCCAGTAAAGTGAGTCTATACATTTATGTCTAAGATCCTATAGTCACTCAACATAACAATTTTGTTTGATTGAAAAATGTATTCACAGTTTTGTAGAATGGGTATACAGTTCAATGAAAGTACACTGGGTCAATACAAAATCAGGGTCCAGAACATTTTAACCTATTTTGACCTAAGATCAGATTCATACGAGGTTTCCAATGGACACACACTGGGTCTGATTAACCCATTCTGACCTGAAATCAGATTCTAAAAAAATGTCAGTCGTTCTTCAATTTTTCAAAAATAGCAGACCTACAAGCTCGTATCGCACCACTCGGTGGCGCGATATGAGCTTGTAGATTGCTATTTTTCAATAGCTAAAGCACGACATGATGCCAACACCAAAATGGGTGCCCGTTCAGAATGGGTTAAAGATGTACAGAAGTGAATGAAATTAGTTAGATTCCGGGAATTCTCCCGGAAGAGACAGATTCCAGTCCTTCAAGTCAATATTAACCACTGTCAACATGGCATCCCTGTTGTCGGCAAATAATTTAATATTTGTTTGTATTTAAAAAATGTGCAAAAAGATAGATTGTGAAGCTATAGCCAAGCTCATGACGCACGCATCCTGATGTGACGGCACGCTGCGAGCTTGTATGTACAGTATAGCGCTTATGAACCCAACAGTATATATCCTGGGGAAACGTTCGCCAGAAATAGCAGATCTATTATTTTTCATGGAATGATGCTCTATCAGCTCCCAGCCCAGCCCCGTCGCTATGAGCTCTGTTAGGAGTCGGCGAGCGAGCGCTGATCATTGTTAACCCATTAACAATGAGGTTTCCACTGGACACACACTGGTCTGATGAACCCATTCTGACCTGAGATCAGATTCTAAAAATGTCAGTCGTTCTTCGATTTTTCAAAAATAGCAGACCTACAAGCTCGTAGCGCGCCACTCGGTGGCGCGCTATGAGCTTGTAGATCTGCTATTTTTCAATAGCTAAAGCATAACATGATGCTGACACCAAAATGGGTGCCCGTTCAGAATGGGTTAACGGTGGGAAGGAAAAGGCTTTAATTAGCCCAGAGCAAACAATTAACACGACAGAGACATTTCAATGCAAATCACAC
>NC_139716.1:8811998-8821998 GCF_964188405.1 Protomyctophum parallelum | reverse complement strand
AGTGGGGAATCACCATTACGCCACTGGGCGTCACATGGTCAGACCTATATGTAGTCTGACCAGTTAAAAAGAAAGGCCCGGAAAATAATTCCCCCTTCATTTTCCCCATAGACTTTTCAAAAAGTAGGCTGTAATACGGTAGGTGCAACGGTAGAAGTCTTCCAGAGTCTGGTGGGAAAGTTTGACTTTCCTCAATCTCCTCAGGAAAAAGAGACGCTGGTGGGCCTTCTTTATCAGGGAGGATGTATTTCACCTGGTGTTGTACCTCAGGGACACAGCCAGGGGCAGAGACCCAGGGACACAGCCAGGGACACAGGGACACAGCCAGGGACCCAGGGACACAGCCAGGGACCCAGGGACACAGCCAGGGGCAGAGACCCAGGGACACAGCCAGGGACCCAGGGACACAGCCAGGGGCAGAGACCCAGGGACACAGCCAGGGACACAGGGACACAGCCAGGGGCAGAGACCCAGGGACACAGCCAGGGACACAGGGACACAGCCAGGGACACAGGGACACAGCCAGGGACACAGCCAGGGACACAGCCAGGGACACAGGGACACAGCCAGGGACCCAGGGACACAGCCAGGGACCCAGGGACACAGCCAGGGGCAGAGACCCAGGGACACAGCCAGGGACACAGGGACACAGCCAGGGACACAGGGACACAGCCAGGGACCCAGGGACACAGCCAGGGACCCAGGGACACAGCCAGGGACCCAGGGACACAGCCAGGGGCAGAGACCCAGGGACACAGCCAGGGGCAGAGACCCAGGGACACAGCCAGGGACACAGCCAGGGACCCAGGGAAACAGCCAGGGGCAGAGACCCAGGGACACAGCCAGGGACGCAGGGACACAGCCAGGGACCCAGGGACACAGCCAGGGACACAGCCAGGGACCCAGGGAAACAGCCAGGGGCAGAGACCCAGGGACACAGCCAGGGACCCAGGGAAACAGCCAGGGGCAGAGACCCAGGGACACAGCCAGGGACCCAGGGAAACAGCCAGGGGCAGAGACCCAGGGACACAGCCAGGGGCAGAGACCCAGGGACACAGCCAGGGGCAGAGACCCAGGGACACAGCCAGGGGCAGGGACCCAGGGACACACAGCTGTCTAAAGGACACCACTCAAAAACCTCACATGTGTGCCAGTCATCACCCTCCCCTGTGCCAATGTTGGCATCAGTTCTGTAAAGAGTGATTCTGTGATTATAAGGTGATTTATGGATTGTCCGTGATTTATGTGATGTGTCTACTGTATGTGGTATATGGCATACAATTGAAGTTGTTCATGTAATGTCTTTGTGTATGTTGGACATAGGTCATCTGCAATATCACAAGATAAGCAATAACATTGCAATGAATGGTAAATGCTAAATCCTGAGTGTCTCAATGAAATATACATTTTCGATACTACATTTCAAAGGCAAATATAGTACTCTTGACTCAATTTCTATGAAAGTACGTTATGACTACAATCATTTACGAAAGTGTCCTAGCCCTTTGGCTTATATGGAGTATTTAAAAGCAAGTACAAGCAATTATATGAATGGGCTTAAACTGAGTAGATGCAATTTGGATATAATAACAAAGTACTTTCGTTTTGGGTTGGCATGAGGAGGATTGCTTTTCAATGCAGTGGGTGTAGTAGTATAGGTTTAGTTGGACCGTTCAATGAATTTAGATTTCCCCAGACAGACGTATCAGTAGGCGTGCAGGAGATATCCGATCGGCTACGCCACACAATTCCAATTCAATTCCAGCGACGGGACGGGGACGGGGAGGTTGGGACGGGGGGGGGGAATCTCAGGTGAGCCTCTGGCTAAGGCTTATAGGCTGTAATGGAAGTCTGGGCTAAGTAAGGTGACGATGTAGCAGGTCGTATAAACCCGTTGAGTTGCGACATGACCACATCTTCATCAGAACACAAGCACATTTAATTGTGGAAATGTTACTTGGGAGATCCAGGATGAACTTGTAGATCGGCGATTTTCGCCGAATGGTCACATCATTTGTTGGCATTACTTACACCGGGGCTCCACCGGGCGCGTCAGCGTCTCCGTCACCATCAGGGAATGTTCTCCCTTTTTAATCAATGAAGGGTGGCTCCACTGCCCGCATTGCGTGACTGCATAAAAATTGCCCCCGGTTAATTTTTTGACGCACGCGACAGAGTAGAGTAGAGAGTAGAGTGGCTAGTGGTAACGTTGCCGGATGGGAACGCGTGAGGTTCCTCCCAGTTCGATCCCGGGCACCCTCAGAGTCATCGTTGAAGTGTCCTAGAGCAAGACCCTGAACCCGATATGCAGTTTAAGGGTGCCTTGCATGGTTTCCTCCACCATGTGTGTGTGTGTGTGTGTGTGTGTGTGTGTGTGAATGGGTGAATGTATACGGCTATAATGCACAATCTATGTAAAGCGCTTTGGATAAAAGCGCTATATAAATGCACCATTTTACGTAAATGCAGAATATGGTTTTGGACACTACAGTATACGGAGGCATTGTCCCCGACGCTGAGTGCTGACATAACGAGTCAATTATGTCAAATCCTCCAGGGTGGGGGGGGGGGTGGGGGGGGGTGTGCACATGTTGTGGCGTATACACGCATTTGATTGTAATTATCGTGAATAATATGCCACGGATAAATTTGGTCATAAATCGTGACACGTGTTATCGCTCCGTGTGTGGTATATATTAAGTACGCAACGGAGACACGACTTGTTGACTGGAATTCCAGTTAGTCACGAATATTGCGTTTGTGTTTTTGTTTTTTTTGCTGTGCTCACAGGAACACGGGACTGTGCGTCATTTCACAATCTAGTGAATCTACGGCGCAACATGCTGTTATTATTAGCTTTAAGTGTGTTCTGTGGCAGAATGTGTGGCATGCGGTGGTGTTTTTCACAGCAAATTTTTTATTACGTTTTAGTCATAGTCTTTTTGAATACATTTTCATTTAGTCACATCTTATAGTCACCTGAAATGTTATAGTGTTAGTCTACAGCAGTTTTAGTTGATTAAATGCCATAAGAATTTAGACTACAGTTGATTTAGCTGACTAAAATGCATTTTGGTGGTCGTATAAAGGAAGATTTTACTCTTGGTTATACATGCTGAAAATAGCCAATCTCCAAGCTTGTAGATCTGCTATTTCCAGAGTGCAACACCCCGAGCGCAACCAAACATAAAACGATCTCTTCTCCACTAAGGCCCTCCCTAACATTTTAGTCTGGTTTTTATTTGTCGATGACTTTGTCGGTATATTTAGTCATAGTTTCAGTCATTATGACTTTTATTTAGTTTTGGTTAGTGAAAAAAGGTAGTCGACGAAATCAACACTGATGTACAGTATGGTGGTACAGTATACTGGCACTTATAGGGAGACATGTGAACTGTATTGTCTAACGACGAGGATCTGTACAGTATGTTCTTGGTGGTAGGGCATGGGTTCCATTTATAATAGCTTTAATAGCTTTTTTCCTAGTCTTTCTAACCACAAATGCACTTTACAATGTACAGAACATGGAGTACAATCAATGCCCACTCACACACACACACACTCACACACACACACACACACACACACACACACACACACGGAACACGTTACGCATTCAGTAGCCTCGATACCCAGGCTTTCATTTCGTCTGCGCGAAAGATGAAAGCCTGGAAAAAGCCGTGGGCTGAACCAGTCTAAAAGTGGGAGTCAACCCTTCCGGGTGGGCGTCGCTCTAAATGATGTGACGTAGCGCTGCACTAGGGGGGAGAGGAGGGGCCGGGGGTGACGGACAGATCGATGAGATCCAATCAGGGTGCGCGCATTTCTGAGGCGCGACCCGCCCCTCTAGACCAGAAATGTCTCTGCTTAGGTCAGGCTACGCATTCAGTGACTTAATTGCCAGCGGAAGTTGCTATGATTTCTTGTTAAGAGTTTCTGAATGACATCATTAAATGCATGACATCATTACAAAAAAAATTACACAATGACTAATGCAATGTTTCTCAACATCCGGTCCCCGGGACCTTCAGAGGTCCAAATGGGCCCTCCCGAGAGTTTCTTTTTTATTTGGAAAAGGCATAAAGAGCATAATTTATTCATGTCACTATACTCACTAGTGCATGTCAAGTGCAACAATGCATTTCATGTGTTTCAGAGAGTCTATACATGTACAGTAGAGGAAAAATGCATGCATTTTTGCGTTTTTCAACACTATAGCCTATAGCTATTATATATAGGCTATAGTCTGAAAGGTTTGCTAAATCTGGCAACAAGATTGCTATGTTGGCAAGACTTAACACACCAAGAGTGATTCATACTTGGATGCGAACTGGTGTTGCACACGCGGCACGCAACGGAGCATAAATCAGGCATTAATTATGTGCGACGATGCAGTGTCTTCATCACAAGGAGAGCTTATCCCATTCTGACCTGAGATCAGATTCATGCGAGGTTTCCGCCGGACACACACTGGTCTGATGAACCCATTCTGACCTGAGATCAGATTCTAAAAATGTCAGTCGTTCTTCGATTTTTTTTCAAAAATAGCAGACCTACAAGCTCGTATCGCGCCACTCGGTGGCGCGATATGAGCTTGTAGATCTGCTATTTTTAAATAGCTAAAGCATAACATGATGCTGACACCAAAATGGGTGCCCAGTCAGAATGGGTTATTAGGGCTTCAGTGATGTCTTCCTCACATGGACACTTGGGTGCTACACACGGCGATCTACAAGCTCACAACATCCTGCAATGCGACGCGTTGTGAGCTTGTAGATCTGCTATTTTAGAAACAAATCTTGAAATAAAAATAAAATAATTCTAATACTTCTAGCACTATTTAGAAGCCCAAAGTCTCTTAGAAGTGGACATTGGAAACACTGCTCCTTGACACAGGGGATATTTAAAAATATATATATCGGAGAATAAATTCCTTATCTTACCAATAAATGCATTTCTTCACCAGTGTGTTTGTAAAGATGTCTATTAACATTTCAATGACTGAAATTCAGTTTCCCTATAGGAGAATAGCTGTTCGGTTTTCGGGAGATTAACCGAGTATCCGACGGACTCAGCAACCGGCAAGACTTTAACTAAGATTCAACACGCATAGACTGAACTAAAATGTTCCAATAATCGCTTCTCTTTACAAACGCATGCTTTTTATAAGGTTTTATTCACATCGTTATTACACATAAACACTCATACATACACACTGTTTGTTTCCCCCTCCCGCCGACACAGGTGGATACATTACCCCGGATCTTTGCCTAATAGCCTGTTCCTATCCTATCTGTCGGCTGGGATTTCAGCTCTCATTGAAACATTCTAAGCTGGCCCAGACCGGCCACTTGAGAGCCATTCTTCGCTCTCTCGATCTGGTACAACTTAGCTGTTGGTATTAGATTAGTTCAACACTACCACCTTTGCATCACCTATGCTCATGTTTACCTATGTTTTCTCTATGTTACCTCTATGGTTTTAAATCTGAATTTGGGAGACAAAACAAGAGGCACAATACATACTCTGTTACAATCTAAACACATTACAACACAACATGTTATTATAAATGCACATTAATGTATATTCACCATTGGCCTCTCGCCTGTTGCTCTCATGATCTTCTCCTTGAATCTACCCCACTGTTGATTTACACACATGGATACGGCAGGCCCTGACTGGAGTCACACCTCCTGGCAAAGTTATCAGCCAATCGAAAGCCCAGACTGCTCCTTATCTGCCTGAGATGGTTCTAAGCCCATGTCTGTCAGCCAACTTCCACCACACTTCCTGTGCTGTGCCTAGCTGGTATCTCAGACTAGCTTAAACTGGTAGACCCTTAGATATTATTATAAAGGTGTTTTGGTAACCCAATATCTAAGTATGGACTTTAGAACACATATTGACCCACATTACAGGAATTGAAATGATACTTCATCCATTGCTCCCCTGCTATCAACATGTGTGTAGCACCCCTTCCCCTGTAGGCATCGTAAAACACCCCACACTCTACAGCACACAATGCAGCTCATTTATTGCCCCACGGAATGTGCTTAGAGACCTTATCTATAGACAGTTCCCTCTCCTCTCTCCCTGATGAGAGCACATGTCCAGATCACCTAATACATCCCCAATCTTGATCATAATCTCGTCCATTCATAATTGGACAGTACAATAGCTGCTGAAAGTTTATATTTAGTTGTATAAACTTAAAATGTGTAAGAAAGAAGAAAGAAATTTATTGGTGAGAAATGTATTCTCACATTGGAAAATGTTCTCCCCATCAGCAAATCACTGCTACATAATAATTATATGTTATACACCTGTTCCCTTGCTCGTAGATTCCCATGATCATCCCAGACTCATCTTTAACCCTGGAATACCAAACATATTTTGTGTTACACTGTCACTAAACACGGGTATATTTTACCCAATATAAAATATGCAATATATTGCAGTACAGCAATACATGGCAACTTGAGGTACTCTTCATTAAAGGTATATTCAGTGATTTTACTCAAAAAACCTTAGGTTTCGTTTTTGGCTGTGGGACCCAGCCTTTCGTCCAATCAGGATAGAGAGTCAAAAACGAAACCTAAGGTTTTTTGACCCCCAGGGGTTAACTGGGGACAGGGAGGAACTCCTTATATGGCCAGCACACTCTATAGTAGAGAGGATTATCACAACAAAACAAAAAAATAAGTGATATTTGAATTAAGTGAAATCACTGAATATACCTTTAATATTTCATCATGACTTTTCACAAAAAAACTAAAAAAAACAATTTGCATGGGGGGTGAGGGCAACATCGGTGAAAAAAACATGCATATTATTTTTTTAATATTCCTAAAAAAAAGATAAATGAAGTTGGGAACTTCTCCTTTCGTCCACCTATTCCTAAGACATGTGAGAATGTCTGTGAGAATGAGAGTGAAGAAAAAAAATAAAAAGTCCATTGTGGGTGTATTCATGTATTGGATTTTTCTCTATCACACCATCACTAAACACACTAACACTAACACCTGCCTGTAGGGAAAAACCAGGGATGTGGGCAGAGAAACAAACCTATACCTTCTATGATGTCACTGAGCATCATGAAGGTATACAGAAAGACAGCTCAGACACAAATTATGAAAAATGCAAAAATATAATTGTCCGGGTGAAAATCACCCATGTTTAGTGTTCTAGGGTTAAATCGGCACAATCTGAACCACGGTCAAAGCTCTGTTTAAAGGAGAATTCCATACTAAAAGGCTTTCTTACCTTTCTTTGTAGTTGTTACGTCCCCACCAAAGAGGTCCAGGTGTTATTTTGTGCAAAAGCTCCTTATTGGCTATTTCCCCTACCATAAGCCCTAAATGAATTGCATTGAATTGAATGGGATGTATGGGGTGTTGTGCTAATTCGCTTATTTCCATCGCTCAAATTTATATATCTTTTTTGTATATATCCTCTCTTCATGATGTAAATAATAACCCAAGTGGCACACTTTACTACTTATTTCGATGGAAATAAGCGAATTCGCACAACACCCCATACATCCCATTCAATTCAATGCAATTCATCTAGGGCTTATTATGGTAGGGGAAATAGCCAATAAGGAGCTTTTGTACAAAATAACACCTGGACCTCTTTGATGGGGACGTAACAACTACAAAGAAAGGTAAGAAAGCCTTTTAGTATGGAATTCTCCTTTAATACTCTTGCCGTCCTATCACAATATTGACCGTGGCACCGCCCACCGACTAACGGACTGTAAAATGATAGTAATTGATGACTTTAATGAGGCAGAGACGGCCGGCCAGTTGGCTGCGGGGAAGCGTTTTCAGTGTGTGCACATGCACACACGCACAGACGTAGGAAGGAAGGGACAGCGGTCTCTCCCAAAATAGCCGTCCTGTAAGTGTTCTGCTCTCGCAGGATGACCGAAGGCGACACGCAGGCAGAAAGAATGACGTACTCCGTTTTTTTTATTACTTAACCCATTCTGACCTGAGATCAGATTCATACAAGTTTTCCGCCGGACACACACTGGTCTGATGAACCCATTCTGACCTGAGATCAGATTCTAAAAATGTCAGTCGCTCTTCGATTTTCCAAAAATAGCAGACCTACAAGCTCGTATCGCGCCACTCGGTGGCGCGATATGAGCTTGTAGATCTGCTATTTTTAAATAGCTAAAGCATAACATGATGCTGACACCAAAATGGGTGCCCGGTCAGAATGGGTAAAAGTAAAAGTATCAATACCACAATGTAGAAATACTCTGTTACAAGTACACAGTAGGCAGAATGTCCCCTTTCAGAAGTGTAAGGCCTCACTCACGCCTTTCGATCTAACATACAACATTGATGCATGCTAGATGTAAGCAAGATGTAAGTCATTTCCAATGATAGTCACATGGTTTGATGCAACATTTTGGACTACAAGCTGTTGTATGGCTTTCGGCTGTGTTTCGACTGCCCCCCCCCCCCCCTTCCCCTCATACAACACAAATGTTGTGTCGAACCATGTGACTCCCATTGGAAATGCATTGGGGCAAGATGTATCACACCCTTTGTATACAACAAGTAAGACGCGCAAACGCGGGAAGCGAACGCAGCTCGTGTGTGTGTGTGTGTGTGTGTGTGTGTGTGTGTGTGTGTGTGTGTGTGTGTGTGTGTGTGTGTGTGTGTGTGTGTGTGTGTGTGTGTGTGTGTGTGTGTGTGTGTGTGTGTGTGTGTGTGCTACAGCTGCGCCCTGTGTGTGTGTGTGTGTGTGTGCTACAGCTGCGCCCTCTGGTGGCGGGCGGGTGGTGTCACAGCGGGACAGACACACACACAGACACACAGACATGATCAGCAGGGTCTCATAGTTAGTGCTCATTGCATTCGCAACAAGCATACAGCAGTCTGTTGCGAAGGTGTGAGTGAGGCCTAAAAAAATCTATTAAAACAATAGCAGATTTACAAGCACAAATAACCAAAGTTTAATATATAATTGAGTAGTAACGAACGTTTTCAAACAATTGTAGTGGAGTGACAATTGCTATATTTGCCTCTATCCGAGATGTAGCTCCAGTAGAGTAAAAATTGCTCACAGTTATTTACAACACTCAAGTGCATGTACTTAGTTACTTTCCAACCACGGCGTGCACGCAGGCTTTAATTTGTTCCACAGCGTCATCACCGCAGTGCATTCAGGTGCTTTGAAATATTTAATGGCCTCTTAATAAATGCATGAAGCCGATGTTGATCGGCGGTCTCCTTGGTGTTCCGTCTAAGACAAATATTTGCAGGCCTCCAGTGGTGTTGAGTAACAAAGTACATTTACTCAAGTACTGCACTCGAGTAAAGTTTTGAGGTATTTTGTAGCCTATACTTTACTTGAGTATTTCCAGTACCTAATTTGCTTCAACTCCACTACATCTCAGAGGCAAATATTGTACTTTTACTGCATTTATTTGGAATCTTGAGTTACCAGTTACTTTGTAGATTTTTATTATTATTACAAAACATACAGTAGCAACTTGAGCTGAGCTCGTGAGCTTGTAGATCTGCTATTTTCAAAAGACTTTTATACATTTGAAGATTTTAAATGAGACATTCTGCACAATGAGTACTTTTAGTACATTTCGATGCCGATACGTTTACTCAATTACATTTTGAATTCCGGGACTTTTGCTTCTTAATACTGCATTTCTACGTTGCAGTATTGATACTTTTACTTGAGTATAACATTTGAGTACTTTTTCCACCAACGCAGGCCTCTCGCCTCGTCTTCAAGTCTAACCACTTTCATCCTGTCATTATTTATAAAAATGTCATTATTGTTTTAAAAAGAATAATTGTGGAAATATATCTACAAGATCTACACATTTTTTTATAAATAGATCTACTATTTTGGTGGAGCAAAAGTGGTTTAACCCATTCTGAACGGGAACCCATTTTGGTATTAGCATCACGTTATGCTTTAGCTATTGAAAAAATAGCAGATCTACAAGCTCATATCGCGCCACCGA
>NC_139716.1:8666998-8809498 GCF_964188405.1 Protomyctophum parallelum | reverse complement strand
GAGATTTGACATTCAGTAATTGGGTCTTGATCAAAATAAGAACATTCTAATGGTGTGTAAAATAGAACAAGTCCAAAACTTTGCCACGCATATACATGACATGGACATCACAATCACATTGGACCAACCAGATTTACAGTCATTACAGTGTATTTAGCACGAGTGCTAGTTTTCAACATCACAGGCTCCATTTTCGTCACTATTCACTAGGAAAGACCAAACATCAGACATGGGAACCCTTTAAGATGGTTTATTGAACAAAGGAGCATAGACGGCCAAGGCTTAAATACATGGTGGAGCCAGCATGGTCGCCTATGGACGCGTCGCATGCGAAGCATGGGACGCGAGGCATAAACGGCCAGGGCATGGAATACATGGTGAAGCAGCATGGTCGTTTATGGGTGCGCCGCATTCGCAGCATGGATTGCGCAGCATAAACGGCCAAGGCTTAAAATACATGGTGGAGCCAGCATGGTCGCCTATGGACGCGTCGCATGCGAGGCATGGGACGCGTGGTGTAGACGGCCAGGGCATGAAATACATAGTGGGACCAGAGGTTCGAGGGGGCGGACCCAGATACTTTGGCTTAGGGGTTGAGGCGTGACCCCTCTGGAACCTGCAGAATATAGAGAAAGGGAGGGAGGGAGGGTGGGTTACTGGAAACTAGCACACTGGCATTTTTGACACTTGAGTTTAAGTACCCACGGTTATGGGCGAGGTAGGAGTGGCCAGGTTAGTTGGAGGTGGGTGAGTGGTTTGCATGGTTGGCAAGGGTGGAGTTTGGTTGGCAAGGGTGGAGATGGCAGGCAGGTGGGTTGTCTTCTGCTTGGCCAAACCTCCCGAACCTTAGTTGTTCCAACTCCATTTAAACCCCTTATCCCTAAACTTCTTTGCCTTTTTTTTTTTACTATTTTCCAAAACATTTTTGAATAGTTAAAATGGCCAGTCTACAAGCTCACAAAGTGTCAATGTAGATTGGCTAGTTGAACTATTCAAAAATGTTTTTCAAAATAGTAAAAAAAAAAAAGGCAAAGAAGTTTAGGGATAAGGGGTTTAGCGGTGACGGAAATGTAGTCCATGGAGGCATTTCTGAATTTACATAACACTATAGTCTAAAGTACAAGTAAAGTACAAAAAGAAAATCACACCAGTGTGAACCAAGTGGTGCAACTCCCGTCTATTGGTTCTCTGTATCGTTCCAATTTGTATCATTCCAATTTCTTCTCTGTATCGTTCCAATTTCTTCTCTGTATCGTTTGCGTCCAGCAGGTGGCAGCCATGTCACATACTTCTCTCCTTCCAATTTCACGCATGCGCACGCCACTCGTGCTCACACAGGTACACAGGTACACAGCTACACGGACATTGCAAGCTGGATGTAGAATTGGTTGCACCACTTAAAATAATTTACACTAGTAATATTTAACGTTGGGTAACAAACCCAATACATTTACTTGTGAAACAAAACAAAAGTAGACATGATCATTCAAGTAACCAGTCAGAAACTATACATGTGAGCATATAGTTGATTGGATTTCAACCATAGTCTGAGTCCTCTGTTAAACACATTACCATCCGTCTCTCGTTTTAGAACCGTAGGCAAAGAGTTCCAATGGTTTGCCCCCTTTATCCCATTCTGACCTGAGATCAGATTCTAAAAATGTCTATTACATCCTGACAGTTTCATTATTAACCCCATTCTGACCTGAGATCAGATTCTAAAAGTGTCTTCGATTTTTCAAAAATAGCAGACCTACAAGCTCGTATCGCGCCACTCGGTGGCGCGATATGAGCTTGTAGATCTGCTATTTTTAAATAGCTAAAGCACGACACGATGCTAACACCAAAATGGGTTCCCGTTCAGAATGGGTTATAGACCATATACAGTAGGCCAGATGCCTCATTATCGGATATATCGTTGCCATAAAAAGGGACATTGTGATTTGTGTATTGCTACATGTCTGTAGTTTATGAAATGTGAGAATGGGTTGCTAACAAAGTGGTTTAAGTGTCTTATTGTTATTGGATGGGATGGGAGGGATGGAGCTTGTTACTTTTTATTGATAACGAGCACCTTATCTAGAGCCTTGAAGGCCCTTTCATTAGGGCCTTCAAATACAGTACTTTTCTAACAGACGGCAGGCTGACCTTTATATAAATTATAAATTGTAGGTCGACATGTTTGTGCCAGCATGGGTGATTTCGATTTATTTCCTGATCGCATCTTGTCTTGATTGTTTAAACGTGATATCATGGGCCGCTATGCTCGATAACAGGCTTGATAAGCCCGAAGCTTATTGATGCCAGGTACTCGATAAGCTTGCTATCAGGTTTCAGGTTTCTGAAAAACCTATGTTTCTACATATCAGTGGTTCTCAAACAATTTCATGTCAAGGACCCCCAGAATTATATGTACTAGCCCTTACCCGTTGTGAGATATTTGCCCCCCCTTGTGGCCGTGGTGGTTAATGTGTCAAATCGAAAAAAGGGCTTCGTTACGCCCTCCGTATTCATATGGTCAATGCCTGTGTGAAAAGTGGGAGTGATTGGTGCAGGCAGTAAGGAGCTACGGCAGTCACAGTGACACACAGACACACAGACAGATAGATCGACATTGTTAGAATTATAGTATGATGATGTGGCCGCTGACCCCCATCTCAAAATACGTCGTTCCAGGGACCCACCAGAAGCAAAGATTTGAGTTAAAAACATTTGCTCTGAAAGAATATACATTCAAAGATTTGCGCCACATTTTCAGGTTTTTTCAAAAATAGCAGATCCACAAGTCCATAGGCATAGCGCGGCACTCAGTGCCGTACTACGAGCTTGTAGATCTGCTATTTTTCAATAGCTAAAGTATAACATAATGCTTAACCCCCTTTTGGTGTTAGCATTATGTTATGCTTTAGCTATTGTAGGTCTGCTATTTTTGAAAAAAATCGAAGAACGACTGACACAGAAACATAGCTTTTTCAGAAAACTGTCAGGATGTAGAAGACATTTTTAGAATCTGATCTCAGGTCACAATGGGTTAACCCTCTAAGACCCAGCGATGCTTTTTAGCAACAATTTTATTTAATTTAATTACTTTTTTTTTTTTTTCTGTTCTTTTTTCACCTAAACGTCATCAGTGATGTTCATTGCAATGCCATTTCAATGCCATTGGTCATGATATTTGCATATAAATACCCCCCACAGAGGCTGAAATTCACACAAATAAAAAATGTCTGGACTCTGTGCGATTTTGAATTTTTTTTAACCTATGACGTTGACCTTTACCCTAATAAAAGTAGGTACAATAATTGTAATATATGTATTTTTGTGATCATTAGAATGTCTAGAACATGTTTTATTCATTATTGTGAAAGATATCCCCAAAATGTAAATTATTAATTTATTATATTATTATATAATTATTATAAATTTTTCATCAAACTTTTTTTTTTTTTTTTTTTTTTTTTTTTTTAACATATTTTTTTGTCTTAGTCCTAGTAGTACAAAGTAGTAGTAAGGTTGAAATCTATTTTTTGCAAGTAGACTGAGAGGTTAACTTTTTTGCTCTCCTTTCCGCCTCACCTCCTATACAGTATACTGCTTCTTTCCCAGAGTTTTCTCTCTTTTACTTTCTCCTTTCTCCTTTCTACCTGTGTGTGTTTGCCCTCCAGGCATGATGTAACCTGTTTCCACTGAAGGTGACTGCACCAGGCTGTCTGGCCTTCAGTCTGCGTCCGCCTCTATTTCATCTTTCATTCAACCATCCTGCCCTACCATTTTACACTATCTGTCCACAGGCCACATGTCTGTCTGACCGTCCGTCCGTCTGTCCGTCCGGATCAGTCCATAGGGTTGTCACAATTATAACATAGTCTAATCGCAATTATTTTGTCATCGTTTCCATGTTGAAAAATGTTCACACATAAATCAAGCTGAAATAGCTGATCTACAAGCTCCGTGACGCGTTATCGTGGCACGTTGTAAGCTTGTAGATCAGCTATTTCAGCAATTTTTTTTGCTTAAAAAAAAAAAAAAAACATTTATAAAAATGCCAGTAATAGTTGGTATAGTTCAGTTATTTGTCTTATCTGTCCTGTGCACTTTTTCATTACAAAGCCAATGAAAGGCAATGTCATTTCTATTCATAATGTTCCAATTTCCAACGCCGAAAACACAATTCAATCGTTAATCACAATTATTTGTGTGACAATTAATTGTCGACTTAAAAGTGTAATCGTGACAGCCCTATCTTAATGTCTGCCTGTCCGTCCAAAACACAGGCAGATGAGATCATACAGTTCCCACCTGCCCCGCGGATATCGCCTATCAATCAATTTGACCATGCCAGCCCGCACGCGCACGCACGCACGCACGCACACGTACATGCGCACAAAAGCATGGCTCAACCCACGGGATACGAACAGTCACAGCCGTGAAGGACTAAAGTGACAGCTTTCGCCCTCGGGTATAGGCTGAACTTCTGCAGGTGTGTGTGTGTGTGTGTGTGTGTGTGTGTGTGTGTGTGTGTGTGTGTGTGTGTGTGTGTGTGTGTGTGTGTGTGTGTGTGTGTGTGTGTGTGTGTGTGTGTATGTAATGTACGTGTGCCTGCAAGCATGTGTGTGTGTGTGTGTGCGTGCGCGCACGCTGGAGCTTACAGACATGCCACATACAGTACGTATAATTGCAGGGGTGTGTGTGTGTGTGTGTGTGTGTGCGCTGTAATTCATGGCAGCGAGCGTGGTGAATAAAACATGTCTGTGTTGGCGTGACGGTGAATGACTAATGGCTGCTTCATGTGGGCTGGTGGATATTAATCTGCCGGACCATGTGATTCTGTCATGTGGACACGAGGAAGGTTGTGTTCAGTACAGTATGTCACCGCGTATGGAAATTCATACATGCATGCATGTCTGCCCTGTATTATTAACCCATTTTGGGCGAGAACCCCTTTTCGTGTTTGAAGCACTATGTTATACCTCTCTTATAGCTATTGAAAAATAGCAGATCTACAAGCTCGTAGCGCGCCACCGAGTGGCGCGCTACGAGCTGGTAGATCTGCTATTCTTTGAAAAATCGTGAAAATGTGGCGCAGATCAGAAGTTTTTAACTCAAAACCTTTGCTTCTGTGTGGGGGGTTCCCAGAACAACATATTTTCCAGATGTGGGGGGTTGGCAGCCAATTACTGTACATATAACCTGGGGGTTGGTCCTTGACATGAAAATGTTTTGAGAACGACTGACATGTAGAAACATGGGGGGGGTTTTCAGAAAACTTGTCAGGATTTTAGAAAACATTTGTAGAATCGTTCCACGGTCAAAACGGGTTAACTATATGGAGCGTCTGAGCACTATTTTTGCGTTTATATACACACACACGAGTGTGCCAGCTGTATAAGTAAAGGGAAGCCACGGACGGTTCCGCCGTGAAATTAACGACGAGAAAAAAGGGCACGGCGAAGATCCATTATAGAAGTTTATTTTGTATACACGTCGCGAGCGGGGGGGGGGGGGGGGAGTTTTGCAGTAGAATTTATGATAAACACGGCTGGTTTGGCTGGCTTGGCTGGCTGACTGGCTGGCTGGCTGGCTGGCTGCCTGCCTGCCTGCCTGCCTGCCTGCCTGCCTGCCTGCCTGCCTGCCTGCCTGCCTGCCTGCCTGCCTGCCTGCCTGCGTGGGGTTTTACTTGAAGTAAATTTGGAAACATTCTGAGGTTTCGGAAATGGGATTCACGGCGAATGAAAGCGCTTAGAAAAGAGTTTTGTGTACGAACAGTACGTATACAGTATTTGACCATAACCATTAACCGAAACTATAAAGCATCTTCGTGGGTTCGTTCGTCTGCATGCCATATGCCGAAAGTCACTTTTAAAAGGCCAGACATGCGTGTGTAGTGTACATGCATTACTTGTGAGGGCCAAATGTCCCCACAAGCAGAATTTGAGAAATAGTTATTGAGTTACTGGTTTTATAGGTCAAAAGGAAAACATTCAGGTAGGGGACAACAAAAAAAACTGAAAATAAACAAAAACATTACAATAACATACAAACCCAGCAAGCATGCGGTCCTGGACCAATTAGAGACGTCTCCATTGGGACCAGATCAAGTCAAACCAAGACTATAGTCACATCTGGCCCAGAATATCACCTGATTTATAACATACATTTTACCCACTAAGACGTGCGTGCGTGCATGCATGTGTGCGCGCGCGCGTGTGTGTGTGTGCGTGTGTGTGTGTGTGTGTGTGTGTGTCTGGAATACTCATATACAGTACAGTAGCACGCTGTGCCCCAACCTCTGCACAGTTCAGTCTGTCACTCAGTTTCCATGGTAATTTCTTTGGAATATTCTGAGCAGGAAGCTTTTTGAGATGAAAACCCACAGATCACCCCCCCAAAAAAGACTTGAGAGATATACACACTGCAGTATGTATTTAAACAATTTTTTTATCCCACGACTTTTGTTTTCACCCACGCAGTGTCAATTGTCTAGCCCATTCTGACCGGGCACCCATTTTGGTGTTGGCATCATGTTATGCTTTAGCTATTGAAAAACAGCAGACCTACAAGCTCGTATCGCGCCACCGAGTGGCGCGATACGAGCTTGTAGGTCTGCTATTTTTTGAAAAATCGAAGAATGACTGACATTTTTAGAATCTGATCTCAGGTCAGAATGGGTTCATCAGACCAGTGTGTGTCCGGCGGAAACCTCGTATGAATCTGATCTCAGGTCAAAATGGGCTAGCAGACCTGGGGAGAGCAACGGACTGACCTCATCCTTCTATATGCATGAGGATTGAGGAGTCCCATGCAGCCACTTCTTTTCACCTGACAGGGGGGGGGTGTTTCCACCGGTTGGATGTATACTGTATAGCACGTGGAAGGAACACATTATTCCAACCAGTTCTGTCCCCGGAGCGCATACCTTTGCATGATTGCACAGTGCACTCAGTGAGTGAAGTATATTTTATACCATACAGAGGAAAAATGTGCACGGCAGACATGAGACGAGATGAAGTTCCATGATGTTTATTTCAACGAAGTACAGCACAGTAAAGCATAGCATAAGCTCACGCCAGCCAGCAAAGTGGCTCACGTCTCCACACAAGGCTTGCGCCCAACTGAACAACTGATTGTATTCTTGGTCACTACTTAAGCCCTCTACATTGGCGTGGGGTGTCAACATTTGTTTGCATATTATTAGTGGCAAAGTCTTCGATCAACCAGTCTGTTCCTTCAGGTCAACAAACTCCTTTGTTATACATATAGGCTAGCCACCGGAATTCGGCTCCAGGATATATCACCCTGCAGGCCGACACCCTCGTAGGTGCTAATCACCAAAAATAGGTCCACTGTAGCATGTCAATCACACAAGGAAGAAGATCATTGTATAATTATGGAATCCCATATTCATCATGAGTTATTTCCGAACGAGACTGTCACTGGTCCGTCAAATGGAAGCCCATTTTAAAGAAAACACGAAGCTAAAAGCGCAACTGGCTAGTTGAGTTTGCGTGTGGGCTCTTACGCGAGTCCGACCTACTGTTAGACAGCACTCGTCAGTCACCGCAGAAAGCTAATTGATAATTACGTGGCACTATATTGACAAGGAGTGCATGTTAATTCATGCGTCGGGTCAGCCGTCACACAGAATTTGCCCGACAGACCGACAGGCGACAGCTCATGTTGGCGCACATCCTCTGGTATCACACTGAAACATGAAACAGAAACATGCAGCCACGCAGACGCTCAGATCTGGGAGCCGTCTAAAGGCCTCGTTTTCCTCTAACCCATTCTGACCCGAGATCAGATTCATACGAGGTTTCCGCCGGACACACACTGGTCTGATGAACCCATTCTGACCTGAGATCAGATTCTAAAAATGTCAGTCGCTCTTCGATTTTTCAAAAATAGAGACCGACAGGCGACAGCTCATGTTGGCGCACATCCTCTGGTATCACACTGAAACATGAAACAGAAACATGCAGCCACGCAGACGCTCAGATCTGGGAGCCGTCTAAAGGCCTCGTTTTCCTCTAAGCACTGTCTGATGTCCGCGATTCTGTTTAATGTATGCAGCGTTGATTCCCTCCCAGTGCTAAGCGCTAAGGAAAGGCTTTCATTTTATGGATGGGTTGAATCTGCCATTTTTAATTTGTGTAAAGTGCAAATTGAATATACCCTGGAAAAGCGCTCGGCGTATACAATTATGTGATTATTTGCATAGTCAAGAAACTGAATGAAATAACGTCTTTATGGCTGTTTCCCGGCAAATGATTTGTTTCCACACAGGAATGAATTACGGTAATCACACGGGACAGAAGCAACACGTTTATGTCGTTGCATTGCCCATTTCTCAGATACAGTACATGATATACAGTATAGGCCCTCATTTATCAACGTGGCATACGCCCAAATATAGGCGTACACCAGAATCACTGCAATTTAACCCATTCTGTCCGGGCACCCATTTTGGTGTCAGCATCATGTTATGCTTTAGCCATTTAAAAATAGCAGATCTACAAGCTCATATCGCGCCACCGAGTGGCGCGATACGAGCTTGTAGGTCTGATCTCTGATCTCAGGTCAGAATGGGTTCATCAGACCCAGTGTTTGTCCGGCGGAAACCTCGTATGAATCTGATCTCAGGTCAGAATGGGTTAAAGGACAACTTTAGTTTTTTTCAACCAAGGTTCATGTTTTAGGTTGTTATTAGAGAAAGTAAAAGGTGAGTGTTTATTTCTTCTCATTTGCTGCTTTCTTTTGTTTTAGGGATTTTAGCTATTTTTGACCGGGGGCGGGGGCATTCGAGCATGGGGCTAAATAGGTATTTTTTTACAAAATTACTGTGTGTGTGTATAGGCTCAATATGTCAGTTTGTCACATTCAGTAGATCCTGTGATCTTTTGTGGCCAGATGTAATTTCTTGGGGTTTATTAGGACTATAGTAAATAATAAAAAAATAAATCGCCATAATAATTTGTAAAAAAATACATATTTAGCCCCATGCTCGAATGCCCCCGCCCCCCTGTCAAAAACTGCTAAAATCCCAAAAACAAAAGAAAGCAGCAAATGAAAGACAATTAACACTCACCTTTTAGTTTCTCTAATAACAACATAAAACATGAAACTTGGTTGAAAAAAACTAAAGTTGTCCTTTAATCTCCATCCATCTCTTTACATTTAACGTGCACTGCGCACAAATGGGTAAAATTGACATAGTAGCCTAGCCTACAAACGTATATTCCATTCATGGCGATGCCACTGTGATGTGTCACGTATAGCCTTGGTGCGTGCGTGCGTGGACATGACAGCCAGGCAAGTGAGGCGAGAGGGAAACAGCCAACGTGTAGGGTATAGGCCTATACAGCTATTATTAAATTCATGCCGGTGTTCGTTCTTTACACCAGTTGGGCTTGCAAGTTTCATGTGCGTGCGTGCGTCTGTGTGTGTATGAGAGGGGGGGGGAGGGGGGGGGTAGGAGGCAGGCAGCAAGGCAAGCGCGGGAACCTTTTTATTGGTTTTTCCCCATCATGTAACTATGGTTTCCATACGTCGTTTGGTCGTATTGCAGTTGTTCATGTTGCAAAAAATGAGGACGAAGCTTGATTTTATAGGGCGTGCCAGATGGATTTCAGCCGTCACAGTTATCAATGCTTTGGAATGAAATTAAGGGGTTGGCTGTGGTGAGAGGAGGCAGGTGTAGTCTATATACGGGGTGATTGAGAACAGAGTGGCAGAGATAAGCAGAGCGTGCGCTGCATGTGCAGGTCTCTACTCCTGAAACTACGTAGTAAAATAGTGTGGGAAAACATGACTTTAACGCCAGTGTTGTGCTGTTAGCCGCTGATATAGATACAGTAGTTCCACAAACAACATACAGAACCATTCTGCCTCTTGACAACCTGTGAGTGTGATCACACGTTCTCGGCACACAGGAGGCCCGGTGAGGTGTGTGTGGCGCAAATTGCGCAATTAGCGAAAAAACGCTGACCTATACAATCGATGCAACGTGGTGTGAGCTTGTATAGGTTGGCTATTTTCAGCGAGCAATATTCCCGTCGAATGAATTGGATTTTAGAGTTTAGAGTGTTTTTTCCTTTTTTGTTTGTTTTTATTGTCTTTTGGGATGAAGTTGCAAACAAGGAAGGCTCTAACACATCTAATCAACCATGGCTTCAGTCTAATGCATTCATATTTCACTATTTATTTTGCATAGTGGCTTGTTGACACCCGCACAACAAAATACAATATTTTGATCATTTTTGACCTTTTAGACCTGCTCTTTTTTTAAGACGTTGTGTGTGTGTGTGTGTGGGAGGCTGGGAGCTTCCATCCATCTCTCTCGGCTCTCTTTATTAGACATCTTTATTCCATGGCAACTGTCATCCTTACCCTTATAAGCTCAGGCTATATTCCGGGGCTGTGAATGTCGTGATGGAAGGTAAAATGCCAGGCTAGTTACTGTAGTTATTTGACACTGATGTGGTATAGCACAGCTCTCCATATGTTGCAAGTACTGTGTGTTGTGATGTATATAGTAGCCTATATACACTAGTATAATAGCTTGACATACAGATGAAGCACTTTAAAATGTGGAACTGTACCTCCTTTGAGTTTTATCCCTCATTGCTGCCCTACTTCTTGACCACAGGCAGCCACGGTACGGTACGGGACCCTGCGCTACATAGGAGGAGGGGACACACACACACACACACACACACACACACACACACACACACACGCCCTACCCCGCCCCGTAGGTACCAGTCAGTGAGAGAAGCAGCTCCGTTGCTGAACGACGACAAGGACCAACGACACGGACAATGGAAAACGCCCCAAGGATTCACTTCTTGGGGTTTCTCTCCTCCACCAGGATCCGATTACAGCTTGGGTCTTCATACATGCAAACGCACCGGTGCGCGGACTGTAAACTCACGATCACTTCTCTCCACTCCCGTCTGGTACTCTGTGTGAGTACTGGAATGTATACGTGGAATACTTGCGGTGGTGTGAGTGTGTGCGTGTGCGTGCATGTGATAGCCGATCACTACAGCGTTTAACCTACCTGTTGGTCCTGAAGAAGGAAACCCCGACCCCAACTCACCTGTTTTGATGATCCATTCTGGCCCCTATAATTTAAGAGACATTATTAGTTGAGTTTAACCCTTAAAACCCATTCTGGGGCGGGCACCCCTTTTGGTGTTAGCATTACGTTGTGCTTTAGCTATTGGAAAATAGCAGATCTACAAGCTCATAGCGCGCCACCGAGTGGCGCGCTACGAGCTTGTAGGTCTGCTATTTTTGAAAAATCGAAGAAACACTGACATAGAAACAGCTTTTTAGAATCTGATCTCAGGTCAGAAACATAGCTTTTTCAGAAAACTGTCAGCGTGTGGAAGGCATTTTTAGAATCTGATCTCAGGTCAGTAAATGTGCTAATATTGGCTGGAACGTTGAAACTGCCTCTGGTGTGTATTTGGTGTGCTCTCACAGTCCTCACAATACTTACATGAACCGAGACATGTGGTTATAGCTTTCTTTCTGGCTTCCATAAAGCCCTGGAACTTGGAAGCCTTCGTACTATCAATTTCCATTTCCAAAAAATGTAGAACATGTTTGTGAGAATTCCAAATGATGTATCGTTATACCGTTTATTTAGTGTAACATTAGTTGGATTTGCCAGCATTTAAAGTTATCAATTATCCTGCCTGTCTTTAACTCTAAGAAGGGCCAAAGAAGTGACCCCTTACAGATCAGGACTCTCAGGATTTCTTCTGGGTATACAAAATACAAATGCACTAAAATGTCCTCCCACTGCAATTAATCTCTCTCTCTCTCTCTCTCTCTCTCTCTCTCTCTCTCTCTCTCTCTCTCCCTCCTCCCCTCTATCTCCCCCTGCTTCATCATGGCAGGGTTTTTTGGAGTGTTTTCAGAACAAACAGAAGTAACACGTGAGCCTCAGCTCTAGGTCTGGTCCGCTTTGTCGGCCCCATCTGTCTGTGGGTCTGTCTCCAAGTTCTGGACCATTACAACCACCAGGGAGCTGCATGGGTTCAGTTCAGACATAGTGGTCCTCATAGTGGGGTTCGGGGACCCCCCTGGAGTCCTTGAGGCGGTTCCAGGGGGTCCCCGCACTGCTAAAGGATTGATAGTATAGGAACCAAATGGACCCTTTGCAGGGCTGTAACTCTGAGTGTACAAATGGAGCTGAATGGATGCTCTTAAAGTGATAATGCATACCAAACAGAGGTGGAAAGTACATTTACACATAAGTACTGCATTCTGAGGTTAACTTTACACTTTAACAATGAATACTTCTACTCCATTTCATCTTAGAAGAGGCTAACTTACTTTTTACTAATCTAATAATACTAATAATACTATAATAATTATACTAATAATACTATGAATACTAATACTAATATAATAATACTAATTCTAATAATACTATTAGACCGAATTGCACAGTTAAAAACACAGTATTTCCGGGTTCACAACACCGGCAGCATTGCATATAGTGGTAAGAACAGGACACTTGATAATGATATTAATTAAAATGTTTGAGAAAAGAAAGAATACATGTATGATTGAAACAAAACGGACCCTTAAAGGTCCCAAGAGTGTACAAAGGACCCATTTGTACACTCATGGAGTTATTAGGGGGGGTCCGTGGCCTATAATGTATACCACACTGTATAACCTGGATGGGCCGGGCCCCCTTTCCATTGTGGACCCCACTCCCCCCTAGACGGGCCCGGCCCCCTTTCCATTGTGGACCCCACTCCCCACCAACTAGGATTCTCTGATGGAATTTTTAAAGGTCAGCCCCCGTAAAGCTGTTTTTATAGGTCTAACATTTACTTTAATGCAAAACCTTTCATGCTGTCCTTTTCGAATGACCCCTCCTCAGCCTTAACCCATTCTGAACGGGAACTCATTTTGGTGTCGGCATCATGTCATGCTTTAAAGCTATTGAAAAATAGCAGATCTACAAGCTCATAGCGCGCCACCGAGTGGCGCGCTACGAGCTTGTAGGTCTGCTATTTTTGAAAATTCGAAGAGCGACTGACATTTTTTAGAATCTGATCTCAGGTCAGAATGGGTTAAGAAACGGAGACAAAAGTACCACAGACTTTTAAACTCAACGCTTTTCAAAGGTTTGCTAGTCGGGTGGCATTAACTATAAGTACTTTTACTGAGGTATACTACTTGTAAAGTACAATTTATTATAATATTGAGACACACGTCTCATAACGCGCGTTGTGAGCTTGTAGATCGGCTATTTTCAGCATGCAAACCAAGTGTAAAATGACTTATACTGGATCTCTTGTCCACTATCCTAACATTTTAGTCTAGTTTTTATTTGTCGACGAAATTGTCTAGTATATTTAGTCTTATATAGTTTTAGTCCTCATAGCTTAGTTTTCATTTAGTTTCCATGTATAGTTTTCGTCAGTGGAAAAAGGTGGACGAAATCAAACACTGGTCCAAACTTGTAGCTGTGAGTGACGGGTCCGCCGGTGGCGCCCGTCCCAGTCCAGGCTTGATCCTGTCCAATCAGTGCGGAGGATCTGGGGTTGTGGATGAGCCGCCAAGAGGCACTGAACCAAGGAGGGAGGGAGGGAGGGAGGGAGGGAGGGAGGGAGGGACGGATGGATGGAGTGTGGGAAGAGAAGGAAGACTGGAGAGGAGATAATGAATAGGGAGGGAGAGAGAGGGGATTTGGGTTCAACACAGCATGCATGCAGTCAAATATGTGCACATACTGTAACTGCATTGTTTCAAAGGCGTCGAGACCAATTTGTGGGCCATGGACCATTTTTATGGGTCACGACTCGAGTAAATATACCATTTTCTTTTCCCACATTTAAAAAAGTAATACCGGTATATATATATATTTCAAAAGATTTTTTTATATATATTTTTCTGTTAATAATTTGATTTATGTGGAACAAACGATTAAAACAAAACTCTCTCTCCTTCTCAGGTTCCTGCTGGGAGGTGACCGTCGATGCGCACCATAAGACGAACGCCTTACGACGAACGCCATACGACGAGTGCCATACGACCTCCTCCCCAAAGACATCAGGGTCGGCGAACCCCCCCCCCCCCCCCCCCCCCCTGGAACCTACACACCCGAATTCATCCATTCATCCCTCCATTTCCTTTAAACCTCCTCAATGGTGTGTTTTCTCCAACTTAGTGAACAAAAAGAATAATGAGATGAAGTATTGAAAATAGCCGATCTACAACGTGGCGCAAGGCGACACCGCGTGAGCTTGTAGATCTGATATGGTCACTAGTTTGGGCCTCAGGGAGACTTTTGGGTCACGTCCTGAAAGGTTTGTTTGAACCACTGTCCTTGTGAGGATATAACAATTTGGGGGAGCATTTTTAACTCACCCGTCACCAAGTTCGCCTTTTGACGCCTATTCTCGTATGGGAAAAAGTAAAAGCTTATGCTTTCTATGGGGACACGGCTACTTAGCCCTCTAACACCCGCATTAATTTCTACTTGCAAAAAATAGATTTCAACCTTACTACTACTTTGTACTACTAGGACTGACACTAAAACATAATGTTAAAAAAAAAAAAAAAGTTTGATGGAAAATTTATAATAATTATATAATAATATAATAAATTAATAATTTACATTTGGGGGATATCTTTCACAATAATGAATAAAACATGTTCTAGACATTCTAATGATCACAAAAAAACATATATTACAATTATTGTACCTACTTTTATTAGGGTAAAGGTCAAAAGTCTTAGGTTAAAAAATGTTCAAAATCGCACAGAGTCCAGACATTTTTAATTTGTGTGAATTTCAGCCTCTGTGGGGGGTATTTATATGCAAATATCATGATCAATGGCATTGAAATGGCATTGCAATGAACATCACTGATGACGTTTAGGTGAAAAAAGAACAGAAAATAATAATAATAATTTAGTAATTAAATTAAATAAAATTGTTGCTAAAAAGCAACGCTGGGTCTTAGAGGGTTAAAATGTAACTATCTCGGATTCTTCTTTTTGCCCAAAAACAAGCTTAGTTTGCGTCTGATTCTTTTTGTTTGCAGACCTGATCCAGGCGACAACGCCTACATCACAACATACAAAAATGGAAATCTACCGTACTTGTGGGTCATATAGGCCGTCACAATACAGTACACACATACAAGCACACACACACACACACAGCCACAGTCCTTCTATGGAGACAGGCGTTGGAAGGTGGTGGTCAGATCTGGCAGGATAGAGAGAGAGAGAAAGAGAGAGAGAGAGAGACAGAGGAGGAGACAGACACAGAGTCACTTTGTGTCATAGCTTAACGGAGAGAAGGGTGGTATGGTGGGGGTTAACGAGGGCAGGACATGGGGCAGGGTGACGAGAGGAGATGCATGGGGCAGACATGTTGAACAGTGTGGAAAACACACACACACATACACACACACATACACACACACACACACACAAACACACGCTCACACCTGCTGTTCGTCTCAAATGTTTCCAATAAGGCTGTAAATGTTTCCTGCAGCTCTGTGAGAGTGCCAAGAAGATGAGTGTGTGAGTGGGTGGGGCGTGCGTGCGTGTGTGTGTGTGTGTGTGTGTGTACTTATACTCCTGAGGGCCAAGGAGGTCATGTTTAGTGGTGGAGGTTTGGACACTTGGAGGTCAGGTTTAGGGGTGGAGGTTTGGACACTTGGAGGTCAGGTTTAGGGGTGGAGGTTTGGACACTTGGAGGTCAGGTTTAGGGGTGGAGGTTTGGACACTTGGAGGTCAGGTTTAGGGGTGGAGGTTTGGACACTTGGAGGTCAGGTTTAGGGGTGGAGGTTTGGACACTTGGAGGTCAGGTTTAGGGGTGGAGGTTTGGACACTTGGAGGTCAGGTTTAGGGGTGGATGTTTGGACACTTGGAGGTCAGGTTTAGTGGTGGAGGTTTGGACACTTGGAGGTCAGGTTTAGGGGTGGAGGTTTGGACACTTGGAGGTCAGGTTTAGGGGTGGAGGTTTGGACACTTGGAACACGTGGTTGTGGATCGGATATTTCCGGCTCAGGGTAAGGGTTAAAAAAGCCCACAAATGGACCACACCCCCAAGAGATGGAATAAGAACAATGGAACTAGGAGACCACACAACCCAAAGAGAACCAGAAACCTAACCTCAGTCTTAACCGGCCAGGTAAGTAAACATAAAGAGAAGTTGTTGTTTTCACCTTGTTTTCGCTTCGGCGGCAGTAATATCACTCCCTCGCTGTCAAAACAGTAGCCGTGATCAACTCACATGTCACATCTTGGTATAGGTCAGTATAGACGGCTATACTGAGACGTGATTTTGTCTCTTTCAGTGCATTGGCATTCGAACCTTGTTCCCACAAGTATAGTAACACAAACGTGTGTCTGTGTGAGGAGAGAGAGTTGGAGACATTTAGAGAAGGAAGGAAAGGCTGCAGGCGCCATTTAGTTCTAGTTCTGTTTCTCTTGGGCTTTTTTTTCCCTCGCTCCCAAAAAAATGACACCAACTCCCACCGGAGTGCAGCAGATTGACGCACAAAGGCGCACGCACGCACACGCGCACACACATACACACACACACACGCGCGCGCGCGCGCGCACACACGCACACACGCACACACAGTGGGGAAGAGAGCGAATAAGTGGCATTTAATGTGCTCAATGAGTCAGGCAGAGAAAAGGAAAAAGAAATAGAGGCAAATGCCAAACACCCACAAGTGTGCATCTAATGGGGGAGCTCCCACATCAGCCACATGCAAAGTGTTGACAGCTATCTTTATGGGAATAAAGTATTGCTCTTAACCGTCAACGGTGACTCACATCACCACGCCAGAGACACCGTGACATTAAAGCAGTGTGTTTTCCTCCAACAACGCGCGCATACACACACACGTGCACGCACACACACACACACATGGGGTGGGGGGTAATATTTTTGTATAAAGCCTGAGTCATACTTGTACAGTATGTGCTGGTGTCACACACACACATGCACGCATGCACGCTCGCACGCACGCACGCAGCCACGCACGCACCTGTCTGAGATAGAAGCACATACATACATGTACTGTAGATACTGACACAGCACACAGAAATGAATATGGCTCCACACGACGTTTTCACACACACACACACACACACACACACACACACACACACACACACACACACACACACACACACACACACACACAGCACCTATATGATATCCTCTGGCTGTGAGTATATGTGCCAGCGGCCAGCTGGTACTGTCATGTCTGATACACTGGAGCAGAGGCAGTGCGGTGTGCACAATAAGGTAGGAGGAGACCGGCAGGGAAGACATGGCTCCAATGGAATGTATTAGCAAGAGAGCTCTGTGTGTGTGTGTGTGTGTGTGTGTGTGTGTGTGTGTGTGTGTGTGTGTGTGTGTGTGTGTGTGTGTGTGTGTGTGTGTGTGTGGGGCTAGACTGAGTCCTCACCAGCCATGACACCCTGTTAGTTCTGTCCTGTCTATCTGTGTCTGTCATGTCCATGACCATGCCCCCATTCTGAACTTCACCGTTCTTCACCCTTTTTGAATAAAGACCTTTCTGTGGGAACGGGTATACACACTTCCAGTTTTCAATCAGAAACCAGAGTCAAAATCTTCTGATCTATACAAAGTAACTTGTTACTAAAGTTTTTCACGTGAATTAAGTGGAGTGAAAGTGCAATTTGTATCCGAGATGTATCGTGGAGTAGAAGTAAAAGTGTTGGAAATCCCAAATGCCTCAAAATTGTATACATGGAGTCCACACTACCCATTTTGGGGCGGGAACCCCTTTTGGTGTTTTAAACATGTTATAATTTAGCTATTGAAAAATAGCAGATCTACAAGCTCGTAGCGCTCCACCGAGTGGCGCGCTACGAGCTTGTAAGGTCTGCTATTTTTGAGAAATCGTGAAAATATTTATTTCAGAAAACTGGAGCATTTAGAAGAACTTTTTATTTATTTCAAGGTCAGGCCTAAATGGGTTAAGTTTCCACCACTGCAGCCTTGACCCAGGAAAGATTGGGGACAATGGATTTACCTCATGTTGGTGGTGGAGGTGATAGGGAGGTGGGTGGAGGTAGGGAGAGGATAGGAAGAGGACTGACTATCGCTCCACCTCCACCATGTGCAGAGAGAAGGAGAGAGAGAGAGAGACATAGAGACATAGTGAGAGAGAAAGAGAGAGGTGGTGGGTGATGGAGCACTGCGTCCGTAAGAGTAGTAGAGTGGAAGGGTTATGCGGGGCTAATGAGGTGACTCAGTCAAATAAGCACTCTGAAGGACTGAGGAAATGAGGAGAGGAGTGGGATGGTGATAAATGTAACCATGTGGAAGGGAGGTGTGTGTGTGTGTGCGCGTGTGCATGCGTGTGTGCATGCGTGCGTGCGTGCTTGTTGTATTACTATACGTGTGAACAGTGGTGGAAAAAGTACTCTAATGTTTTACCTAAGTACAAGTATAAATACTCTATTACAAGTACAAGTCCAGAATTCAAAATGATAATAATTGTAGTGGAGTAAACAGTATAATATTTGTATTTCCACCGCATGTCCTTACAAATACAGTACAATTTGGGAAATAGACATTGTGGGGACAATTTTCCCAGGAAAGTTTATGTTTATTATTAATCGCTGCAACTTGCGCCTTAATGACTTGTTGTGGCCCTATATGCAATTCAATTCATCAGACTTATACATTACAATACAAATCATCATAAATGCCAGGAGAAATAATATAAGGCATTTACAGAAAACAAGACGTACTTTATCATGTCGTGTGGCTTCTTTAGGCCTCGTTTGCAGTGATCGCCTTCCATTTCAAGGCGTTGCTTCTACCTCCGAGCCTCTGCGCTATAAGGGCATTCATAATTCAAGCTACTAGCAAAACAAACGCTGGCTAACAGCCACATAAACTGATAACACCGGGGCGTGTGTCCTGTGTAGTTTGTACCTCCCAGGACAATGAAATCTGGAGCCAGAAATTGGATGAAAGCCCCCCCAGGGGCAGGTCAGGGGTGGTGGGAGGGAGAGTAAAGCTTGATTTATATACGTCTTCATCGTATGACGGTGTCGCGCGGCAGACAATAGCCGACCTGCAAGCTCCGCTGTGTGCTTCATGTACGCCAGCTATTGTTGGGGTGCGACTCACAATGGAGCTTACGTTTTTGTGAGGAATATCTTCAAGAGAAAAAAGAGTTGTTGGTCCAACAAAGATTTTTCAAGTTGTGATGATTCCTGCCTCTGTGGGGGGTATTTATATGCAAATATCCTGGCCAAAGGAAGTTTAAGACTAAACAATGGAACCCTAGCTCCACCCCCAGGTGAAAAAATAACAAAAAAACTCATGATTTAAACTATTTAAAAATAAAAATAAAATTGTTGCTAAAAAGCAACGCTGGGTGTTAGAGGGTTAACAGGTGAGGTCCTTTTTGGGGGTGGGTGGCGTTTTACATAGCCTGGTTAATAAACCAGACCGAATCAGCCGTTGGCAAAACGGCAGGATTACGGTCTGGAGAGGCTCAATTGTATACGCCCATTTCCTATACACCAGAGAAATGGGGGCGGCCAATCGGGACACGGTATATGCAATATGGGCGGGCTTTGGTACAGTGACTTTCAATGCTTGAGACCTTTGACTGACAGACCTTGACTGACAGTATAGCTCGACCAATTGCGTCAAAGAGAAAATGTTTCAACCCGCCCCCCCCCCCTGGAAATGAAATCCAAGCTGAGCCTCCCCAGACTAATATCCCGCGGTCCGTGCGATATTAGTCTGGTTTATTAACCAGGCTAGCGTTTACATAGTGGGGGGTGGGGTGGGGCGTGGACATGGCTATAAAGTGCAGCTCCCCTGTGTGTCCCAGAAGTACACATGCACGCATGCATCACCGCAACTAAGATGTATCTCGGGTTCCCGCTGCGTCGTTTCCCCGGGGACTCGTTTAGGCGTGTAGCGAGCGCGCGTGGGGACAGGGGGGGGAGGGGGGCCGCTTATTATGAATCACCTGCTACTTTAATGCGCTCATTACATTACGCCCGGCTGTGGCGTATATCCGCAGCTCTCTGAAAGGCCCCTGGGGGGCCCCTGGGGGCCCCCGCCGCGGGGTTGAGACCTCTCACGTGGAACACTCAAATCCCACTCACCACTGATCACACGATGCACAGCCCCCAACGCGCCTCTCTCTCTCTCTCCGGCCGTGTCGCAGTGCAGCGCAGCAGGGTGGCCTTGTCATCATTAGCCCATTCTGACCTGAGATCAGATTCACACGAGGTTTCCGCCGGACACACACTGGTCTGATGAACCCATTCTGACCTGAGATCAGATTCTAAAAATGTCAGTCGCTCTTCGATTTTTCAAAAATAGCAGACCTACAAGCTCGTATCGCGCCACTCGGTGGCGCGATATGAGCTTGTAGATCTGCTATTTTTCAATAGCTAAAGCATGACATGATGCTGACACCAAAATAGGTGCCCGGTCAGAATGGGTTAGAGGGTGCAGCGCGTACGTATGCGCGTGGCTGTTTTGTTGTTCGCCTGCAGAGGTGGATATAGTACATTTACTCAAGTACCGTACAACTTACAAGTAACATTTCGAGGTACTTTTACTTTACTGAGTATTTCCAATTATATCCACTATACATCTCGATCCAAATATTGTACCTTTTACTCCGCTACATTTATTTGAAAAGTTTATAGTTATTTTGCAGATTTTGATTATTTCTAAACCAACGTTCAAGGTTGTACTTCATTGATTCATTACATCTTGTGTGAAGGTACACAGAGTAAAACTTAATTTTGTTTGCCATGTACATTCCGGCCATTTGTAGCCTTATAGCCAAGCTTGTAGATCTGTTATTTTCAAAGGACTTTTAAGATATTTGAAAACGTGAAATGGGACATTCGGCATAATCAGTAGGATACTTTCTACTTTTGGTACTTTTAAGTGCATTTTGTACTTTTACTCCAAGTACATGTTCAATACCAGACTAGTATTTCTATATTGCAGTATTGATACATTTACTTAAAAGACAACTTTAGTTTTTTTCAACCAAGGTTCATGTTTTAGGTTGTTATTAGAGAAACTAAAAGGTGAGTGTTAATTTTCTTTCATTTGCTGCTTTCTTTTGTTTTGGGTATTTTAGCAGTTTTTGACAGGGGGGCGGGGGCATTCGAGCATGGGGCTAAATATGTATTTTTTTTACCAAATTTGATGGTGATTTATTTATTTATTATTCACTATAGTCCTAATAAACCCCAGGAAATTACATCTGGCCACAGAAGATCACAGGATCTACTGAATGTGAAGGTAGCCTACTGGGGGAAGGCTTATACTGTGTGTATAGGCTCAATATGTCAGTTTGTCACATTCAGTAGATCCTGTGATCTTTTGTGGCCAGATGTAATTTCTTGGGTTTATTAGAACTATAGTAAATAATAAAATAATAAATCGCCATAATATTTTGTAAAAAAATACATATTTAGCCCCATGCTCGAATGCCCCCGCCCCCCTGTCAAAAACTGCTAAAATCCCCAAAACGAAAGAAAGCAGCAAATGAAAGAAAATTAACACTCACCTTTTAGTTTCTCTAATAACAACCTAAAACATGAACCTTGGTTGAAAAAAACTAAAGTTGTCCTTTAAGTAAAAAATGTGAGTGCTTTCCCCACCACTGCACAGACTGTCAAATAAACAGATCCGGGCCCCGAACCTCTAGTATTGTTTTGGATCATATTTGGTTCATAAACAGTGTGGTACTATACAGTATAGTACTGGAGTGTGTGTCAGTCAGGACAGAAGATGTGTGTCTTCTTGGCGTGCAGCTCCCGTGCGTCCCGTTTTCCCGTGTGATGTGATGCTCTAATGAGATGATGTATGGTTTATCCTCAAGGAACTCATAACAAGTGTTTACGAGAGAGAGAGGGAGAGAGAGAGAGAGACGTGTCCCTGAGAGAGAGATTCAGAACAGAGATTCAGAGTACAGCCATGCACAGCATTATTGGTATAGCGTGCGAGTGTGCGTTCGTACACTTATAGTACAGTACTCGTGAAGGCCAAATGTCCCCACTAGTATAGTTTAAATGTGATGTTCCATGGTCCTCATCCAAGACAATATGATTGCATGGTCAAACAAAAACTAATAGATAGGTGTACACTTTATAGTAAAAGGTTTAGGCTGGGGTTTAAGATTTAGGCATTAGAGGTTATGTTTATGAGATGGGAAATGAGTTTTCTTGTAGATCTACTATTTTGGGCTCTAGGGTTTTGGGTTAAAAATGGCACAAAATTGTCAAAATGGCTTTTGTAAAAACGTCGATGTCCTCACAAGTATATAATTAGCAGCACAAACGTGCGTGTGTGTGTGTGTGTGTGTGTGTGTGTGTGTGTGTGTGTGTGTGTGTGTGTGTGTGTGTGTGTGTGTGTGTGTGTGTGTGTGTGTGTGTGTGTGTGTGTGTGTGTGTGTGTGTGTGTGTGTGTGTGTGTGTGTGTGTGTGTGTGTGTGTGCATATGAGCGTGTATGTGTGTGTGTGTGTGTGTGTGTGTGTGTGTGTGTGTGTGTGTGTGTGTGTGTGAGCCTGCGTGCCTGCCTTGTGTGTGTGAGAGTGTGAGTGCGCTCCAGATAGTGCAGCTGATGGCTATCTCTGGGAGAGAGAGGCTCTATTGATTTGGGCTGGGGTAAATAATTGGTTGGTTCTACAAGCTGTCATGTTCGGCCTGATTGCTGAGCACTGTGTGGTCTAAAGCAGTTATCTCCCACCATATCCCTCTCTGATCCTTCTCCAGGCCTTCTTAGTCTATCTCTACATTTATCGATTAGCACAATTTTTGGACAGTAATCCTTATTCTGGAGCCTGGCGTTACAAGTCTTCTCTTTTTGTTGTTGTTGCTATTGGGGCGAGGGCAGACGATGGCCTATTTCGTCAAATGAAAAAATGAGGGGGGAGTAGAGAAGTGGTTTTCAAAGTGGTGTCCGTGGGACCCCAGAGGGTCCCTGGGGGGTTCCATGAGGGGGTCCCCGGTAAAATGAGTTATAGCATTGTCAGTTTAACCACTTTATATTTTAACCTGCACCCATAGGGTTCCCCAATTAGTTTTCCCCAGGGGCCACATTACGTCTAGGGTGACATGCCAAGGGCCACGACGTTCATGCGTATGTGCACATTTTATTTTTATTTTATTTTATTAATTAGTTCATCTTAAAAAAAGATGTGGAAGACCTTTCACCGTTGCAGGAACATTATTGTTCTGTGAACAAAGGAATAAAATGAGAAAAATGTGGGACATTTTAACAACTCAAATCTTGTATGGGGGTCAAAACCTTTTCAAATGGCGTTCATTAATTGAATATGAAGGACCCAAATGGTCTGTATACAAGCAATAGTGCTTTTCTTGGGTTATAAATCCTTATAGCAGATCTTGTACTGAACTTTACTTTCCTGTGCTTTTCCCCCCCTGAAAACTGTTACTTATTCAATCAATCAATCAATCAAAGAACCAATAGGGCAGGACTCGCAGGAGATAAAATGAAACACTGAGTTGGCTACAATCTAGAGGGGAAGGTTTTAAAGGCGCCAGACATACAGTATTAAAGTCTTAGGCTTGAATTGGTCTGTTCCATTTTTCTCAGCAGATACAGAGCCTGCCCTATAGGCTCCTACACCAGATCACATAGGGTCATCCGACCTATAGGCCCTTAGAAGACCATTAGCGCCCCCGCTTGGGAGTCTTCGGAACTACAGCCCACGTCAGTGCAGCAGATCCACTTTCTTGACGTCCATCCAAATAAAGAAAAGGAAAGAAATATTCCACACGCGGTTAATGCAATAGTTTACAGTGTTATAGCAGTAGCCCAATAATAATAATAATAATAATAATAATAATAATAATAATAATAATAATAATAATAATAATAATAATAATAATAATAATAATAATAAATAATAATAATAATAATAAATAATAATAATAATATTTGTAGGCTGATAGTTCATAGTTGGTGCCATGGGCGTTTTTGTGATGTGAACAATGGAAAGTCCTGGGCAGCTATACTCACTTTGTTTTAACTTATTGACTGTCTTTGTTTTGACCATGCATGATTTGTGGGTTATTTGCTATTCAAATCAATAATCAAGAGTAACGTTCAAAAATCCATAACATAATCATAAGAGGTTGAAGCTGATTAAGCCACTCTGGCTTCGGCAATTAAGCGACAGCCAGTGTTGCCAGATTGTGTGAGAGAAATAAGCAGCCTATGAAAATCAAGCCCAAAGAAAACATTAAACCAAGAAAACATTAAAATAGCAGATATACAAGCTCGCGTAGCGTTGAGAGCTTGTAGATAGGCTATTTTCAAAAGAATCTTGGAAAAAAGTGACAAATGTAGATATATAGGCCTATATTTTTTTGAAATATTTTAACAACTCAAATATGGTATTCCTTTTACGCAAGGTTGTGCTTTATTGTTAATCTTGTGTAGGCTACTGGTACATAAGAGTAAAACTTATATTTGTTTGGCTTCCTTCAGACAATGCAGCAGCAAATATATAATATATAGTCCGACTCCTAACATCAAACTCAGCAAACACAGCAAACAAAAGGATAAAACAAAAATACATTACATGGATGCACCTGGATACGTATCCGTATCCGTAGTGATGTATTTGCCCAAGGTCATCGGGGTTTCGGGTCTCCCAACATCATACCCCTCACTCAGGTGACCCAGCCGGGGTGATCAAGTCCCACTTAAGTCCCAAACTAGCTACCCTCGATCAGTCCCACTAGGGTACCCCAATAGGCGGCCCGCGGGCCATTTGCGGCCCACAGAGCGCCCCCTTGTGGCCCATGAAAGAATTTCAAAAAAAAAAAAAAAAAAAATGTTATTTTTTTTTATTTTTTTTTAAGGGTCCCAGATATAAATGGCATTAAATGGGGGTCAGTAGCCTATGCATGTCAAACTGGGCATCCTTTTCAAATGGGGTCTTGCCCTGAAAATGAATTTTCAGGGCAAGACCTCGACCTCGCGCGTGCAGACTCGGCCCACAGCCTGGTACGCTAGTCAAAATATGGCCCTTGAGGAAAATTAATTGGGGAACCCTGGGGAAAGACCAGGGCCACACAATCCGTTCCTCCTGAACTATACTCTGCCGGGACTGGGAGGTACCATTCTGGCGCATGGAAGGACTAGGCTCTGTGGGTTGACTCCTGTCCGGGCCCCTCCTACGTCTCACCAGGTCCACTCCTGCTCTCACCAGGTCAGGCCCTGTGCGTTGCACCAGGCTCCCAGCACCAGGCACTTCATTCAGGAATGGTGGATTCTCGAGCCGCAATGGTTCCGCAGGCTCCACCTTGCCCTTGGTGGTGCCGCAGGCTCCGCTTGAGGCTTGCATGGCCCTCCTAAAGGCCTCACCGTGGGTTTGTTGGGCTTCTTCCTCACGGAAGACACAGGCTGGCGCGCCAACCCATACTGCTCCCGGGTGCCGTCTACATTCCGGCTGCCACCCGTCTCTCCGGTGGTCACCAGACTATTCCTGGTTGTCACGTAGTCTATTCCTATGAGTCACAATAGAATAGAATATAGAATATAGAGTGCAAAAAAGAGCAAACAAAGAGTAGAAAAATAGTAGGCCTACTTGTAACAGAGTATGATCTATATTGCAGTATTGATAGGCCTACTTTAACTTAAGTAGGCCTACTTTGTACTTAAGTACAAATTCCACCACTGATATGATATTTACGCAACATTACAGAAAAATAAGCCCAAATCGCTTATAAGAAGCAGACATGGCAACACTGTCTGACGACAGCTATAGTAGCCTAGCCCGCCCGCCGTCACCTACAACAGAACAAGGCTGGTTTGTTGTGGGTTGTGTGGAAGTTTGTGAAAAATCTCTCACTTCCCAGAAGGGCAGAGAAAATGTGTGTGAACACGTCTGTGTACAGTCTGAGTCTGCCACGTCTGAGCCGCAGCCCTGCCTCACTTCCCCTCAAAATCACTTCCAAGGACAGCGCGTCGCAGCTGAGGAGGACTGATCTGGAGGAAGAAACTTTGAATTAATTGAAACGGTAATTTTGGAGTAAACATCAACCTTTTCCTTTTTCCCCCCGCAGAAGCTTTCGGATATCATAATAAAGTGGGGGAACACATGTCATTCATCGGCGTGGCGAATTCAAAGAGTTTAGGGGGTGGTGGTGGGAGGGGGGCGTTGAAAGGAGAAAAAAAACCCGGCTTTGCTTCATTCTCCTTTTCATCATTCCGTTCAGGCTTAAAAACGAAACAAAAAAACATTAACACACTAATTATAACGCACTGTATTGGTGGTGCAGTGGGTGTGATCCATTTACCCAAACAAAAGCAGTTGAAAGCACACTGATGAAGGAGACTTTACTAGTTTAAACTTATAGTTTCTATGTGTACTGTACAAGCAAACGGAATATTTGACCATGGGATTCTCAGATTGGTGTGTGTGTGTGTGTGTGTGTGTGTGTGTGTGTGGATTGGAAGCAGTGGGGGATGCACCATGCTGTGAGAAGGAGGGCCCCCAGGCTAGCACTTTACATCACTTACATGATCTGAAACAATCTTTGCAAAGGGGCAGCTATTTATTTGCTGTGAGCATAATCTAAACTAGCATTTTGGGGGGTTTTGAGAGAGAGAGAGAGAGAGAGAGTGGCATATTGACGGAATGGAACATATTTATTACCACACGGCAACAGTTTTGATGGTGTTTACTGTTTATCTCTCTCTCTCTCCTCCAGGTCTGCCATGCTGCCTACGCTCTCCATCTCTCTCCTCCTCATCCTCGTCTCCGTGCCAGCGGCGCTCCTGTCGCTGCAGGGGGCGGTCAACAGCGCCAGCCCACCCCCACCTCCACCGCCACCTCGGCGCCCTCCGTCGCCCCTCGGGGACCCCAGCTGGGCGCTGGGTCTGCGCGTGTACCGTGCTCTGCGCGCATCCACCTCCTCCTCCGCCTCCTCCGCCTCCTCCCACGTCAACACCGTCTTCTCCCCGTTGCTGTTGGCGTGCTCCCTGGGCGCGCTGGGCCGAGGCTCCGCCGGCAGCACCTCCAGACAGCTCCGGGACCTCCTCAAGACCCCCGCCGCCCCCCCGTCCTCGTCTCCTCCTCCTCCTCCTTCTTCTTCTTCTTCAGGGGTGGAAAAAGTGAGATCAGAGATCAGATTCATACGAGGTTTCCACTGGACACACACTGGTCTGATTAACCCATTCTGACCTGAGATCAGATTCTAAAAAATGTCAGTCGTTCTTCGATTTTTTTCGAAAATAGCAGACCTACAAGCTCGTAGCGCGCCACTCGGTGGCGCGCTATGAGCTTGTAGATCTGCTATTTTCCAATAGCTAAAGGATAACATGATGCTAACACCAAAATGGGTGCCCGTTCAGAATGGGTTAAGTAATGAGTATCAATACTGCAATGTAGAAATACTCAGTTACAAGTAAAAGTTACTTGAGTAAAAGTACAAAAGTATTGGTATCAAAATGTATGTAAAGTACCAATAGTAGAAAGTTATGCAGAATGTTTCATTTCAAGCTTTCAGATGTATAAAAAAATAATCTTTTGAAAATAGCAGCCGACGCATTGTGAGCTTGTAGATGGCCGAAATGTACATATAGGGCTGAAGTGCTTAATGTATGTTTTGTAATAATAATCATAATCTACAAAGTTAACTAGCAGAAGGACATTTAGAGCCATTTATTAGGTGCTAAGTATACAGAACAACTAACGTTTCCACCTTGCGTTCTTCATCCGAGTCATGAGTTGGTAGACTCCCTTTGTAACTAGTAACTAGTTTTCAAATAAATGTAGAGTAAAACTAAAAAGTGTAGAGAGTAAAAGTGCAATATTTATCCCTGAGATGTAGCAGCAGAGTAGAAGTAAAAGTATTGAATTTGATGCCAATGAAGCAAACTACAAATAGCTCAAAGTTCTACTTGCTACACCACTGTTGTTCTTCCCCCCCCCCCCCCCCAGGCTGCAGCAGGGGCCGGGGACTGGGAGGAGGAGGTTCTATCCGGGGCGCTGAGGACCCTCCGGAGGGAGGAGGCCAACGGAAGCAGCTTCCACCTCCACAGCGCCTCGGCCCTCTTCTCCAAGGACGCTCCGCCCGTGGACCAGGCCTTCGCCCAAGACATCAAGGTAGTGTCAAGTTCATCGACTAAAAAATACCACCGCGATATGGTGGTGATAAATATTGTATTTGCCTTTTCAGAGATATCATATATTATAGTGTGGTAAAAGTGAATGCGCATTTTATGATTTGCAGTTCTATACCTTCATTTACAGTGAAGGTATAGACAAAAGGTATTTTGGTCTAAATGTTCTATTACTCCTTTGTCTTTTTAGTTTTTGTTACCTTTTAGGTGGTTGTATGGTTAACCCATTCTGACCTGAGATCAGATTCATACGAGGTTTCCGCTGGACATACGCCGGTCTGACGAACCCATTCTGACCTGAGATCAGATTCTAAAAATGTCAGTCGTTCTTCGATTTTTTTCCAAAAATAGCAGACCTACAAGCTCGTATCGCGCCACTCGGTGGCGCGATATGAGCTTGTAGATCTGCTATTTTTCAATAGCTAAAGCACGACATGATGCCAACACCAAAATGGGTGCCCGGTCAGAATGGGTTAAGTAACTTGAACAATAACCCCCAAAAAAAAACCCTGCATGAAATAATATCCTAAATTATATACTAAATAAACTGTAGATTTAGTCGACTAAAACTTGACTAACTAAAAAGACTACGTCCAGGCCAGGTTCGGGGTGCAGCATCAGCCTCTGTGGAAGGGAGACTCCCAGGCCGACCTCCTGAAGCAGCTCCACGCCTGGGCCCAGGCTGGCCTCGGCGGGCCAGACGGGGTCCCTCCTCCAGGCGCCCAGATCCAGGCCAAGGCGGGCGGCCTCATACTGGCCAGCGCCCTGCGTTTTAAAGGTGCGGAGAAATGGTGTGCATGACCTACATAGTTATTATTATGGCACAAACTTAAGAACTGCTTCTGACACACCTTGTTGTACCACCTTCAACCTGACTTCCATGTTTTATGAAGGCAAAAGTAGCAGAGCTACAAGCTCACAAAATGTCGCAATGCAACACATTATGAGCTTGTAGTTTGGATATTTTTGCCTTTTGTCTATAAAGTAGGTATATATATATATATATATATATATATATATTATACAAAAAAAAAAAATATCACAATATTTTTTGTACAATACACAATACCCGGCTTGATATATAGCATACCATAACAGTTTGACGGCTGCTAATTGTTTAGCGGCCGCGTAATACGACATTCCCGCCTTTGGTTTTATGTGTTTAATTCGCCGTATTTTAATAATTAAAAAGAAACTCCGTCTTTGCCACGGAGCTGGATACGAGACCGTCATGTTATGATGACGAAACCGGAAATCAACACATGCTGTGGGCTGCTAGGGCTTCTGGGAAATTGAGGCCAATGCAAGTGGACGGGGGGTTTGTCGGGGGGGGGTTTGCCTCTTAGAGGCGGATCATGGCCGCTGTTGCCGATTATCATAACAAACAAAACATCATTTTTCGCCGGATTTTCACAGATCAAAAGCCCAAATACTTCAGCATATGCTCTAAAGGTAATAAAACAATCTCGGCAGCGTAGAATATTTGGTTAAAATGTGGGTTACGTATCTATCTATCTCTCTCTCTCTCTCTCTCTCTCTCTATTTCATATTTAATTTTATTTAAACACAGAAGCATAGTTTATACTTTGACCTGTTAATATAAAACAGCCGATATACAAGCTCCGCTTTAAAACCTTCTTCACTGATGGCATTGAATGAATACCTCTTTCTAATTGCCAAAGATAGTACCAGACCTCAGCTGTGCACACAGTGACCCTTGACCCCTGGTTAAATTAAAACCAACATATGGTTCATGTGCATATAGCCTCTGAGTTTGGACATATTAGTCATAACATTAATATTTGATATGACAATATGCACACTTCTCCTTAAAACTAGATAATTAACCTGGCCCTTAATTTGAATAGAAGTCCAAGAAGAGGCCGTATCAGAATCGGCTTTACTGTCGCATCACAAGTTTACGGGCGTAAAACAGCGGGTGAAATTATTTTTCTCTTGCGGGAGTGCACGCTCCACCATTTTGTGTTAGTCTAAGGGCCGATTCATACTTCTATTTTACCGCTGTTTCGGCGCTGTAGAGCCGAAATGATTTTGTCTCGTCAGTAGCACCGAAGAGCCGACTTTAGGACGGTGTCCCGTCCCCCCCCACCCCCCCGAACCTCAAATGACGTCACATTGTAGGCTCTACAGAGCCGGACCGACTTTTATTCGGCTCTAAAATGGTATGAATCGGCCCTTAGCGTTAGGTAGAGTGAGAGCAGAATGGAAAGAGCTAGCAACAGGTTAAATAAAACAGAGTTATACATGTATACAGATAGTGTGATTGTAGGTACTGTTACATATGAACATAACATATACGTGATGTTGAACATTGGCATCTTATGGAGATGTGTTCATGATCTGTTAGAAACATTAGCATCCTATTCAACGCATGCACACGGTTGCAGGTCGATGAAAATAAAGTCTTGATATAGAATGGAAATAAGTTGCACAGTCATAACTTCCAAAGCGATTATTTTATTAGCACATAAAACAGATTAAAAACATTTCCACAGTCAGTTTGCCTTCTTCAGGGTTGATTTGATTAACATTAGAATATAATTTATTTCTAAATACCAAGTCCAGCCTGAGAAAATATACCTGCCATCTCCCTTGCCCAAGGATGGTTATACTAATATCCGACTTAACCCATTCTGACCTGAGATCAGATTCATACGAGGTTTCCGCCGGACACACATTGGTCTGATTAACCCATTCTGACCTGAGATCAGATTCTAAAAATGTCAGTCGTTCTTCGATTTTTCAAAAAATAGCAGACCTACAAGCTCGTATCGCGCCACTCGGTGGCGCGATATGAGCTTGTAGATCTGCTATTTTTAAATAGCTAAAGCATCACATGATGCCGACACCAAAACGGGTGCCCGGTCAGAATGACTTAAATATCTGTTTTGTAAGTCTGCCCTCAGACATGCATGTACTAAAAAAATAAAATAGTGTCTATTCCACGACTGCATCATATTTCAGTTATGTCTGATATCACAGAATTCCCAGACTAAAAGTGTATTGCTCTCTTTGAAGTGTAGTCTCTGCTTGAATATTCTGTCATTTTTCTAGTTTATGGCTTTGGTGTCCAAACCTTTTTCAAAGGGGCCCATATTAGAAAATATGAAGTCACCCAAGGGCCGACTATATTACCAAATATAACCCAGACGTGCGAGGTAAAAAAATAAAATGTACCGTAATAGCCTTTCTTTGACCCCTTCAGAATGAGACGACAAGGAATCCTGACAAATTATAGTCTGGGAAAGGTGAATAAAAAACTGTCCCATATTGGGCAATACAATTCACAATACAATTCGGGTGTGAAGCCGCTGGCCGCATAAAACTCTTCCCCCGGCCGCATTTGGCCTGCGGGCCACACTTTGGACACCCCTGGCTTATGGGAATCAATTATAGTTGAATGAAAACACGTCACTTGATTATACTTCATAATGTATAATAATAATGTATAATATGTATAGTGTCATTATGTAGATATGTTCTAGTTACGTTCTTAGCTTACGCATGTTTCACGATAAATGCATTTTATATAATGTGATGTATTCCCATGCTTTTTGTTCTTGCCTAAATGTAAATCGCTCTGGATTAAGAGCGTCTGCTAAATTGCCTATATATTGTAAATTGCATTGAGTCTTTGATTGATTGAATACTCGATTAACAGTTTTGGGGGAAAAACAGTAAAGCACAGGAAATTACAGTTCAATACAAGGTCTGCTACGAGGATTTTTAAACCCAATAAAGCATGTTATGGCTTGTGCAGATTCGTGTTAAGATTTAGCAAGCTTGCAACAGGAAACTTCGGGAATCGAAAGGTTCCCGTTTACTTGTATCAATGTAATTTGTATAACATGTTTGGACAAAGGCTCTAGTCTAGCCCATTCTGAACGGGCACCCATTTTGGTGTTAGCATCATGTTATGCTTTATCTATTGAAAAATAGCAGATCTACAAGCTCATATCGCGCCACCGAGTGGCGCGATACGAGCTTGTAGGTCTGCTATTTTTGAAAAATCGAAGAGCGACTGACATTTTTTAGAATCTGATCTCAGGTCAGAATGGGTTCATCAGACCAGTGTGTGTCCAGTGGAAAACCTCGTATGAATCTGATCTCAGGTCAGAATGGGCTAGCTGAGCCAGAGCCCCTGGTTGTCCCAGGTACGATTCCAGGCCAGCAATGTGTCGATGTGTGTCCCTGAGCAAGACTCGTAACCCCAAATTGCTCCCCGAGTGCCGTATAGAATCCAGTGGCTGCTCACAGAGGACGAATTTCACCTACAGCATACATAATATATTACATAATGTGACAAAAAACCACCCCAAAGAGTATATTCTATCTATAAATACACCATTTACCTTTTTTCTAACAGAAACTGGTCACTCAAATCCTCCTCTAGCCAAGTGGTTGCATGTATCATGTAGCTACTGTACTGTATGTGCAGACAACCATGGCATAAGTGTTTGGCTGGACAGTGAAGCTCGTCACATCGCTAGCCAGCCGTGAACAATGCGAATGGTGGTGAAATGCGGCAGTTTGTCTGTTAAACGGCCAGAGCACTCTATTGGAGGGGCCGGGTCCAGCAATGAGTTAATTTCCTGGGTTTTTGACGGTTCGTTGTGATTAATATTAGCATGTGTGCGTGCGTGCCCGTGGGTCAGTGTCAGTGTCATGTGTGTGTGTGCGTGCCCGTGGGTCTGTGTCAGCGCTCACGGAGCTATATAGCTCCGACTGTGCACTCGCCAACTCGTCCATCAAAGCCACCGGGTTGCCAGCGTCCGCCCCACCTGTGTTCGCACGCACGCACACGCGTGAGGGGGGGGGGGGGGGGGGCGTGCGCAGGGGGGGCTCGTGCACGTGGGCCATCCGTTGGACCCCAGCTGGTGGACACACAGCAGATAAAGAATGATTCTGGGGGTCTGTCACTGAGAGCGCATTCATCTTCCGCCGGGGGGGGGGGGGGGGTGGGGACGATGTGTCATCTTAAATAATTGAGTAACAAGTGTCCAGACTCTCTCCCCGTGGCGGTGCCGTGCGCCCGTGCCCAACATCTGTGCTCGGAGCGCTCCAAGTCTGCCGCAGAGCAGAGCCCGGGCTCTGATCTGCTCCTTTTGTGAGAGCGGCCGCCGTGGCACCGGACTCGCTTTGCACGGTGCACGGTTGGCGGCTAGTGGTGGAAAGAAGTACTCACAGTTATTTTTTTCAAAATTCAAAAATGACAGTCGTTCTTCGATTTAAAAAAAAATAGCAGACCTACGAGCTTGTAGATCTGCTATTTTTAACATTAACATGATGCTGACACCAAAATGGGTGCCCGGTCAGAATGGGTTAAGTACAAAAGTCGTGGCATCAAAATGTATTAAAGGTATATTCAGTGATTTCACTCAAAAAACCTTAGGTTTCGTTTTTTGGCTGTGGACCTTTCATCCAATCAGGATAGAGAGCCAAAAACGAAACCTAAGGTTTTTTGACCCCCAGGGGTTAACTGGGGACAGGGAGGAACTCCTTTTATGGTCAGCACACTCTATAGTAGAGAGGATTATCACAACAAAACAAAAAAAAAAGTGATATTTGAATTAAGTGAAATCACTGAATATACCTTTAAAGTAGCCATTTTGCAGAACGTCCCCATTTCACAAAATGAAAAATAGCGGTTAGTTTTTGTAAGAATATTCTTGGCCCATGGTGACATAGATCATTTCTGGATTAAAAGCGTATAATGTATTATTTATGCCCCCAAAATATATAAATCTCACACACTTAAGTAGTAAGTACCCTTTTTTTCACTTGAGCACTGGCCCCTCAGAATGCGTGTGCGTGCCCTAAGCCTGCAGGTGTGTGAAGGAAAGGCTCAGGTTTGGTCTATTTAACCCATTCTGACCGGGCACCCATTTTGGTGTTAGCATCATGTTATGCTTTAGCTATTGAAAAATAGCAGATCTACAAGCTCATATCGCGCCACCGAGTGGCGCGATACGAGCTTGTAGGTCTGCTGTTTTTGAAAAATCGAAGAGCGACTGACATTTTTAGAATCTGATCTCAGGTCAGAATGGCTTCATCAGACCAGTGTGTGTCCGGCGGAAACCTCGTATGAATCTGATCTCATGTCAGAATGGGTTAGGGAAACAAAAGAAGACACAACACAACACAATGCACCAAACCTCCCCCTTCCCCGTTCCACGGCACACACACACTTTCTCAGTCTCTTTGTTTTTCCGCGGCCACCGGGCGCTTTGCGGGCGTCATCTGTCTTGTCTGCCGCCGTACGTCTCCTCTTTCGCCGTCTCACTCCCCCACCAGTCCCCAGCGGCCCTGCTGTTCATACCATTATATCTGTTGCTCAGTGGCGGTACAGCACAGTATACTACAGTATTGTACTTGAGTATTTTTCCGACACGCAAAACCATTAACTTCTACTCCACTACATCCACGGATCTAAATATTGTACTTTGTTTGAAAACTTTAGTTACTAGTTAAATTGTAGATTTATATCATTTATAACATATACATCACACACTTCAGCCCTATATATATTTCGGCTATTATTTTCGGCTATTTGAAAATAGCCGATGTACTGTCTGGCGCACAATGTGTCGCATTGCGGCTGTCTATCTCTTGTCAGTTTTCAATTGAAAACTTGAAATGGGAGGTTCTGCACAATGACTACTTTTGATACTTTTAAGTGCATTTTGAAGCCGATACTTTTGAACATTTACTCAAGACCATTTAGAATTCAAGACTTTTTACTTGCAAGTACTTTTTCCACCACTGCTGTTGCTAGTGCTCTCTCTCCCTCCCTCTCTCTCTCTCTCTCTCTCTGCAGATCCAGCTAATGTTCGGTGCGTGACTATAAATCAGGCTTTTTGGAGGAGAGAACAGGTGGCAGACGACAGACAGACAGGCCTTCGGAAAATAACATTCGCTGACGGACTGAACGTTGATAAGCAATTTAATTAATTTTCTTTGTTTGATGTTTTGACTTCATTATGAAAATTCGTTTTTTTTTTTCTTTCGTTGAACCCTCGTTTTTTTTGCGGAGGAAAATATACAAATTAGATTACTCGGCAGGTTGTGGGGGCTCTTCAAATTAGATTACCGCAAATTGAATTCCTTTAGTTTTGATGTGTAATTTAAATGCAGTCGATAGTTTGTGTCTGTCGTTGCGGTGACTTTTTCTTTTCCTCTTCGTTGAGTTTTTGTCTTTGATTCCGGAGGGGTCCTGAGGCAACACGCGATGAATCGATGATGCGGCGGTCTCGTAGTAAAACGATAATAATGGCAGGGAATTATTTTGCTGTGGAAAAGGCATCTGCTTCCTCTGTCTGTTTGTTTGTTTATTTGTCTGTTTGTTTGCCTCCCTCTCGCTCCTTCTAGTTAATTATTGAAGAGAATCGAGGGGTGGGACACTATCCCACCCCCTCTCTCTTGGCTCTATGCATGACTCAGAGAGAGAGAGGGGAGGGGGACGACAATTAGTGGACAGGAAATCAGTGTAGCGGCGAGTGATGTTAAGGAAAACAGAACGGAGAGTGAGGGGCTGTTGTTGAACAGGAGGAAATGTGATGAGACAGAGAGAGACTTCTGGGTGGTTTTGGCGGACGAAGCAGTGTGAACGAAGTGAAGAAACCCCTGAGAGACGGAGAGGGGGAGAGAAACATAGCGGAGAGAGAGAGAGGGGGGGGGGGGAGAAAGATAGCGGAGAGAGAGAGAGAGAGGAGGGGGAAGAAGGGAAGAAAGAGATAGGAGGAGGAGGAGGAGGAGAAAGGGGAGATGGGGCGAGGGTGTGAGAGAGGCCTATACCTTGGGAGTTTCAGTCCATACTTGTTAATTAACCCATTCTGACCTGAGATCAGATTCATACGAGGTTTCCGCCGGACACACACCGGTCTGATGAACCCATTCTGACCTGAGATCAGATTCTAAAAATGTCAGTCGTTCTTCGATTTTTCAAAAAATAGCAGACCTACAAGCTCGTATCGCGCCACTCGGTGGCGCGATACGAGCTTGTAGATCTGCTATTTTTCAATAGCTAAAGCATAACATGATGCCAACACCAAAATGCGTGCCCGGTCAGAATGGGTTGATTCAGGCTCTGCTGTGCCCGTTTTTAGACAAACAAACAGTGGAGCACAGAAATATAAGATCTCTCTGCAAGGGGTGGAGGGGGGGCATACAAGAACATGAAAGCAGGGAAAAACTCTAACGCTACACACGAGGTGAAACGACACGTCCTCACATAATATGCAACCTCTAATAATGGCTTCTGAAATATACCACGAGCGCTCGTAATCGAAAGTTGATGAGCGGGAGGAGAGTGGCGCGGCCGTGGCCTCATTGATTCTCTCTCTCTCTCTTCCTCTTTTCTCTTCATGTATTCCCGACGTTTCGGCGTATACGGGGCTGCAGAATGCACGCCATGGAGCTTTTCTTCTTTCTCCGAGATTGCAATTGTCTCTTTGTTTATTGTCGGAGGGAAGGGATTGGGTATTAATGGGTTGGGGTTTGGAGTATGGCTGGACCTTCCTCTGAGGGGCTGGCCACGGCTGGGAGATAAAGCCAAGTGGTAAAAAAAGTTAAACTTTTACATTAACCCATTCTGACCTGAGATCAGATTCATACGAGGTTTTCCACTGGACACACACTGGTCTGATGAACCCATTCTGACCTGAGATCAGATTCATACGAGGTTTTCCACTGGACACACACTGGTCTGATCAACCCATTCTGACCTGAGATCAGATTCTAGAAATGTCAGTCGTTCTTCGATTTTTCAAAAAATAGCAGACCTACAAGCTCGTATCGCGCCACTCGGTGGCGCGATATGAGCTTGTAGATCTGCTATTTTTAAATAGCTAAAGCATAACATGATGCCGACACCAAAATGGGTGCCCGTTCAGAATGGGTTAAGTACAAAAGTACACACCTAGAAGTAAAAGTACAGAAAATTGGAAATACTCAGCACAGTATACTTGAGTAAATGTTCTTAGTCACATCACTGGATGGAAGCACGGCGTGCTTTGTCTAGACACAGCGCTTGTCCACACACAGCCTCACACCTCTTGGCCCAAATCAGCACGCCTCGCCTGCTTTTGAATACTGGCCAGGTGATACTTCTGCCAGGTATCACCTCATCATATTATGCGTTTTTGGACACACACAAAAACATGCAGAGAGACTTGGGGAGCTTTGCTTTGACTGCTGTCACGGTCAGAGCCGAAGAGTTTGATCAATCCTCAAGGGGTACCTGAGAGTCCTGATCTGTAAGGGTCACTTCTTTGGCCCCTCTGAGTTAAAGACAGGCAGGATAATTGATAACTTTAAATGCTGAGAGGGAGAGAGAGGGAGAGATATAGAGAGATACGGAGGGAGAGAGATCATAGGCGGCCGCGGATTTATTTATTTCCCAAATGGTCTAAAAATGAGTTATTTTAGCATACTTTTACCAATGAATTAGCCTATACACAGACAACGACTGATCAGCCTATTTTGGACGATATGGGTCTTTTCTCGAGTCAGTGTGTAGTCTCACTAGTCTGTGTAGGGTTATAGGTCTCTTTGGTGAATTCTTGATCAGTGTTATTATGTCACGACTCCAGAACAACTACCATGAAATTCTGACACGCTTGCCTTTGATGTTGTGGACATCTGGCTAGGTGAAAACAAAATAAACCCGATTAGCATTTGAGTAGCCTACTTTTGAACACCTCTTGGACAGCCGGCGGAGTAGTCTCTCAAGCTGTTGCCTCGCAACAATTGAGGAACAACAGGGGAGGCGCTGTTTTCCCGAATATTTGCCGGAGAGGTCCAAAATGTTTGGAATTCCCAGAAAAGATGTAATGTAAATGTAAAATGTCCACGAAAATCTTCATCTTAAAGGGGCCCTGGGAGTCTTCATGGGGGCTGCGGCCCCGTGGCCCCCACAGACTCTACGTCGTTGGTCACGGTGTCACCTTTCCCACGTGTTACTGCAGCGGACGGATGCCGGTGGTGGAAAAGTAACTTAAGTACATTTAGTACTGAACTCATTGAATGACTAAATTAACGTGCATTTCATGCACGTTAATTTAGCTTTTGAACGTGTTTAATCATCTCGCTCATATTTACTGTAAAGCAGGGCTCCCCGGTCACTAGGCAACGCTAGATAATATCTCGTATCTATCTTTATCGAGATTGAGCTTGATGAAGGCTGTATAGGCCGCAACGTTGCTGGTTCCCTAATAAACAATTTCACTGCTTTTGAAGACGGTGTGCCGGAGTCCCTTCTTTTTCAATATAGCAGATCTACAAGCTCACAGTGTGTCGTATCGCAACGCACTGTGAGCTTGTAGTTCTTAAAATGGGACTTTCTGCATAATTAGTACTTTTACTTTTCGTACTTTAAGTGCATTTGGATGTCAATACTTTTTTTTTCTTTTTTGAATTTTCTTGTAACAGAGTAGTTCTATATTGCAGTATTGATACTTTAAAAAAACTTGAGTATTTATTTTCACCACTGACGAATGCCACCCAGGTTAAAATAGAAAAAAAAAAAAAAATGGGATCCAGTTTCTTCCTCCCCAGAATGTGTGTAACAGCCAGGGGGGCAGTCAGACAGATATTTTGTGAAGCCACTGAGGAAATCGGGATTTCCTGAAAGTTCATATAATGGCCTGTTGTGGCGCTGTCATTGGACCCAGAAAAACCCATAGCCCCATATAAGTCCATGTATTTGGGCCCAACTTCACCTAGACTGTATTACCTTAATAAACAATGGTCATGAATACTTTTTATGGTCCCATTTATAAAGAAAATGACCATAAAGTCGCGCATGTTCTGAGGGGCGTGGCTACCGTTACAGTCTATGATCGGGATGCCCCACCCACTCGAGTCAAAATAAAAACCAACGGAGAAGAAGGGGGGAAGTCCCGCCTCGTTGTCTGGGCCAGCCAATGGGCCAGCTGGGCCAAAACGGATCTAGAAAGATGGCGACTTACAATACAAGGACTGACAGGCTTGCATGTGTTTGCATGTCTCGGAAGAACAAATTCCATTCCCGCGCACCGCCTGCCGTGATTGGCAGGCCGTGCTCCGAGGTTGAGCCGGTTTCCCACCAATTCTGCAACATAAAAGTCTGGAATTTTAAATGTATTTGAGTAAAAGGACAAATGTATTGGCATCAAAATGCCAAAAGTAGAAAGTATAGTCTTTATGCCGAATGTCTCATGTCAAGTTTGTATAAAAATCATTTGAAAATAGCCAAAATGTACAGTATATACAGTAGGGCTGACGTGGGTACTGTATGTTCTTTAATAATATTCCACATCTACAAAGTAATGTTGTAAAAGTACAATATTTGGATCTGAGATGTAGTGGAGTGGAAGCAAACGTTTTGGATGTTGGAAATACTCAAGTAAAGTACAAATACCTCAAAGCTGTACTTAAGTACAGTAAATGTACTTAGTTACTTTACACCTGCACTGTGCGAAGGCCACCACTATCAGGTGTCAGATTCGTGCGAGGGCCAATATGGATATTCTATCATATTGTGATAAGAGATTAGATTATTGTCCGGGATCAGATACAGCGTAAGCGTTGTCTTTGTCTGGCTTTAATCACTTAAACGAGCACTTTGCCCATTCTCAACCATATGTTCATATAATTGGTCCTCACTAATTCTCATTATAAGATGGCATCATTTCTGTCGGCTCACTCTGTGTCTCATTGGCAGCAAGTAACTAAGTACCTTTCCTCAAGTACTGTACTTAAAGGACAACTTTAGTTTTTTTCAACCAAGGTTCATGTTTTAGGTTGTTATTAGAGAAAGTAAAAGATGAGTGTTAATTTCTTTTCATTTCCTACTTTCTTTCGTTTTAGGGATTTTAGCTGTTTTTGACAGGGGGGCGGGGGCATTCGAGCATGTTGCTAAATATGTATTTATTTACCAAATTTTATAGCGATTTATTTTTTTATTATTTACTCTAGTCCTACTAGACCCAAAGAAATTATATTTGACCACAAAAGATCACAAGATCTACTGAATGTGTCAAACTGACATATTGAGCCTATGACACACAGTGTGGCTTCCCCCCAGTAGGCTACCTTCACATTCAGTAGATCCTGTGATCTTCCGTGACCATATGTAATTTCCTGGGGTCTAGTAGGACTATAGTAAATAATAATAAAAAAATCGCCATATTTTTTTTTTAAATAAATGCATATTTAGCCCCATGCTCGAATGCCCCCGCCCCCCTGTCAAAAACAGCTAAAATCCCTAAAACGAAAGAAAGCAAATGAAGAAAAATGAACACTCATCTTTTACTTTCTCTAATAACAACCTAAAACATGAACCTTGGTTGAAAAAAACTAAAGTTGTCCTTTAATTACAATTTTGAGGTGCTTATTATTTTAGTATTTCCAATTTTCGGTACTTTTACTTCTACTTTTACTTCTTACTTCTATGTTTTTAAATACATGCAGTAAGTGGATTTGGATCCGAGATCGGCGAGATGTGGTGGAGTAGAAGTCAAAAGTATTGGAAATTGGAAATACTCCAGTAAAGTAAAAAAATTGTACCTCAAAATTGTACACAAGTACAGTACAGTACTTTACTAAATGTACTTAGTTACTTGCACCACTGGCGTGTGGCAGCATGTGAAGGCAGTGCTGCAACCGAGCGGGTTTATTACCGCCTGACCAAATCCACTCATCTCCTGTCCTCCCAGTCACGGGGGGGGGGGGGGGAGTGTGACCTCATAACTGACCTCATAACCGCCGCCGTATAACCTTCCGCACGCCGTTTTACGGAGAGCAATATATAGGCTCTCTCCATGCACTCTGTATATCAATGTTTGATGAGCCCGTGTCACTGGGGTGTGGGGGGGGGGGGCGACACACGGCCCTCCTCGCCTCCGTGAATGGGTGCCCCCGGGTGAAGCCGGGTGTACCTCCCCGCCCCGCACGGAACTTTGCGCATTTCAATATTATTTCTAAGGGCCCATCCATGCGGAGCGTCCCCATATTTAAACTGGCTCTGACCTCTTATGTCTGTCTGTCTGTCTGTCTGTCTGTCTGCTTGTCTATTCAGGGCTGTGGGAGAGAGAGTTCAGCGTGGACCACGGAGATAAACGCACCTTCTTGGGGAAGAAATACACTAAAGTTCCGATCATGCACCGGGCAGGTACAGTATGGACGGTTATAATGCCATTGGTGGTGGGAGAGGTTCCACAACTTTGTTTGTTGTAGCACGGAATGTGATGATTCGATTGGCTGAGCACGGAATGTGATGATGCATGATGATAAGAGCGCCCCCCCCCTCACTTCACACAAGTGTGATTTATTTTGTTAAGGTTTCATGACATTCATTGTAATTTATTTTTATTTTTAAGTGGTGCAACCACTTCTACATCCAGCATGCAATGTCCGTGTAGCTGTGTACCTGTTTGTGTGTGTACCTGTGTGAGCACGAGTGGTGTGCGCATGCGTGAAACGAGAGAAGTATGTGACATGGCTGCCACCTGCTGGACGCAAACGATACAGAGAAGAAATTGGAACGATACAGAGAAGAAATTGGAATGATACAAATTGGAACGATACAGAGAACCAATAGACGGGAGTTGCACCACTTGGTTCACACTGGTGTGATTTTTTTATTTTAGGTTTTATGAGCTCAATTACACCCACACAACCTGAACTGAACAGTAGCATCTGCTGGCAAATTGTCAGATTAAGATTGTCTTAAAATGGAATTTGTGGACTGTTACATCACAGTCCACAGGCAAAAAATCAGAGCACTTGTTTGAGACAGAAAACCCCAGGCTACAGAAATGTTAAAAGTTCAGTTTTTTTTGGGTGCAATTGAGCTCAGAAAACTAAAAAGAAGAATAACAAAAACAGTTTTTCTTTTTTTTATGTCACCAGACCTTTAATGCAACTACTTGAAGCCTAGAGTCTCCCCACCTCAATTCTGGGACCAACATTCGCAAAACAAATTACAAGCTCACAACGCAATCACAATCACAATGCGACGTCCAAAAGACCTGGAAATAAAACAACACTGAAGTGAACTGAATCAGTGGAAATTGCAACATTTGCCTGAAGTTGAGATGTAGTGGAGTAGAAAATATGAAGTGCAATACATTGGAAATACTCGAGTAAAGTAAAAAGCAGCTCAAAAATAACTACACATTATACAAAATTACACGTTATGTACAGTACTTGAGTACATACACTTATTACTTTCCACCTCTGAATAACACAGGAACCCAGGTTTGCAATATCTTAACCCATTCTGACCGGGCACCCATTTTGGTGTCAGCATCATGTTATGCTTTAGCTATTTAAAAATAGCAGATCTACAAGCTCATATCGCGCCACCGAGTGGCGCGATACGAGCTTGTAGGTCTGCTATTTTTGAAAAATCGAAGAGCGACTGACATTTTTAGAATCTGATCTCAGGTCAGAATGGGTTCATCAGACCAGTGGAAAACTCGTATGAATCTGATCTCAGGTCAGAATGGGTTAAGCATGTGCCCCCGTGTCATTATTATTCATCAACGCGTGGCCCATGCCTTATTTATTAATAGGTTTTCATATTTAATGTGTGTGTGCGTTGCCCTCCAGTCAGGGCGATGTGCTGTGTGTGTGTGTGTGTGTGTGTGGAAGGAGCATTGGGAATTCACGGCAGATGCTGTTCCATTTCATGTCCACGCTCGTGTCACTGTTGTCCTACAACCGGCGCGGCTCGCCTAAATGAAGCCAGGTGTCAATCAAATTCTCTCGCCAGGTATAGTAAATAAATGAAACACACGAGATATTAGAAAGGTTCTGCGTCAAGGCACACTGCAGGACAACGATTGCACTGTCTGTGCTGTGCAGAACTGTGCATCACCACGCATTTCGTCCATCTCCAAATTAATTTCGTGTTTTTTTTTTGTTTAGTTTTTTGCCAAAAGTCAGCACCCCGATAGAGCGTTGCAGTCCCGCCCCCTCGTGAGACCCCGGAAAAGTAATCCCCGTTCATTTTCCTCATAGACTTTTCAGAAAGTATTTATTTAACCCATTCTGACCTGAGATCAGATTCATACGAGTTTTCCACTGGACACACACTGGTCTGATGAACCCATTCTGACCTGAGATCAGATTCTAAAAATGTCAGTCGTTCTTCGATAAAAAAAAAAATAGCAGACCTACAAGCTCGTATCGCGCCACTCGGTGGCGCGATATGAGCTTGTAGATCTGCTATTTTTAAATAGCTAAAGCATAACATGATGCCAACACCAAAATGGGTGCCCGGTCAGAATGGGTTAAAGACTTTTACGCTGCGGACAAAGCCAACTCTTGTCGTGACAAATCATGACAATAAACACAATGATATGGGCCAAATAAAGAATTAGAAAGTAGTTGTTTTTCCTTCTTTGTAATTATTTGTTTGGTCCAGAATATTGTGTTTTATGTTTTGTCACGACTTGAGTTGGCTTTGTACGACGCTTAAAAGGTCTTTAAATAAATACTTTATGAAATGTCTATGGGGAAAATGCATTCGGAATCATTTCCTTGGGCCTGGCGTCGTCATGAAAGGGGGCAGGACTGCGACGCTCTATCTATAGGCTCTATGCACACAGAATAACTCTTCTTACTTCCTTCCGGGCCCCTTCCCTACTTCTTCACAGGTGTTACTAATGATATTAATGAAGGCTCTGTTCCATTCTGGTCAAACAGAGACAGGGTGCTGCAGTTATTGTGCGTGTTGGCTCACTGGGGGAACACTCTGCTACACACCATGTGCGTCTCAAAGTGTCCTTCAGTGGGTTCCAAATGGCCCCGTACGGGTCTGTAACTCTGAGAGTTGGAACCAAATGAACCCGTATTGTGGTCCATTTGGTTCCATTTGGACACTCATAGTTATGGGGGTCCTTGAAATTGAGAACCACTCAATTTGAGGCCTTTGTCATATAATCGGTTCAGGAATATTAAAGAAGACATACACATTGTATAACTCGTTATTGTCTGCGGTGTTGCTTTTCGATGTGTACAATGTGTAATTTTATAGAGGTATCTAAAGAGCACAAACTACTGTAGTTTCTGAACGTTCCAAGTGTCGCGAGACTAGTGTACTGTCCACCGTTTCCTGTCTGGCAACCAAATCTCGCGAAACCTCAGAGACAGAAACGATACCTGCCTCTGTTTAGATGCCCCAATAAAATGATGTACTGTGCACATCGAAAAGCAAGTTATTGGAAAACAACTTCTTCTTTTATATTCCTGAACCGATTATATGACAAAGGTCACACTCGTCCACCATAAATAGTGGTTGTTCATCAGCTGTTCCGGCCGCTCCATCCACTGCAATGTATTTCATCGAACTTCCGCTGCGAGATTAGCCACATGAGAGAGCGTCATGGTGCAGCCCAGTACAGTACAGCCCAGCCCAGTACAGCCCAGTACACATTACCATGATTTTTCCTTGTGTATTATTGTGTAAGCTTCCTTGCCCGGAAGCAAGGACTGTCTAAAGAGGACGTGACGCAGAGACCGTACGGGCGACGCCATGTTGCTCACATGGTGCTCCATGGAAGGAAAGAAACATGCGCAGTTGAGACCAGGAAGTTGTACATGCACAAATTTGGGCATGTACAACTTCCTGGTCTCAATATACATTTTCAAGATATTTCAAAAATATATAGAGGGTACAGTATGCATGTGACATCATCATCATACCCAGAATGTATGTGGGAACGCCTATACTGTGGTATAAAATACTTCCTGACCTTGACAGCCCATACATCCAAACAGAAAAGTCCTATCTGATGCATTAACCCATTCTGACCTGAGATCAGATTCATACGAGGTTTCCACTGGACACACACTGGTCTGATTAACCCATTCTTTTCTTTTTTTTAAGATATTTTTTTTGCGGCTTACGCCTTTTTATTGATTTTTTAAGGGACAGATAGTAGGCTGACAGGAAACGGGAGAGAGATGGGGGGATGACATGCGGTAAAGGCCGTGTCGGGTCCGGGAGTCGAACCCGCGGCACACCGCGACTGGATCACCAGTCCGGTGCCCAGACCGTTACGCTACGGCCTGGGCCGATTAACCCATTCTGACCTGAGATCAGATTCTAAAAAATGTCCGTCGTTCTTCGATTTTTCAAAAAATAGCAGACCTACAAGCTCGTAGCGCGCCACTCGGTGGCGCGCTATGAGCTTGTAGATCTGCTATTTTTAAATAGCTAAAGCATAACATGATGCCGACACCAAAATGGGTTCCCGTTCAGAATGGGTTAAACAACGTTAAACTCACTTTGCCACTCGATTTGCAACTCACTTTACGCATGCGCAATACCCTCTATTTGCTACGTTTGAGTGGTTAAAATGAATGACAGATGTTTTCCTGCCTTCCCAACACCATTTTAATATAATCTGTAGCAGGGGGTCCCTGCTTCGTCATCTCTCAGCTAAGGGGTTCCTTGGCTTGTACAAACATTGTAAAAATGTAAGGACCCCTGTAATGAATCTAAAATATTAATTTTGTCCCTGCCAGTGGTGGAAAGTACGGTAACTAAGTACATTTACTTAAGTACAATTTTGAGGTACTTTTACCTTACTGTATTTCCAATTTGTTGTAATTTTACTTCTACACCACTACGTCTCAGAGTCAAATATTGTACTTTTATTATTTATTACAAAATACACAATAACCACTTTATACCATTTAGGCCATTTGAAAATAGCCGATCTCCAAGTTCACTGTGACTTTAAGTACATTTTAGATACCAATAACTTACTTATGTACTTTTACTCAAGTAAACGGGGAAATGTCAGAGGGCTTAATTATACATTGTGATCCCGATAAATAATTGCAGCATATGCTACTGTATCTCACGCCTAAAACATGTGTTAACTATAAAATCACTGTAATAAGATAGATAGATAGATAAAAGAAAAAAAAAAACACCTCCAGCCATACCAACAAGGTCCAGTGTCTCACTCTCTATTCTAACTTGCCCATTAGCCAATTTTTCAACTGATGTTTTAACCCATTCTGAACGGGAACCCATTTTGGTGTCAGCATCATGTCATGCTTTAGCTATTGAAAAATAGCAGATCTACAAGCTCATAGCGCGCCACCGAGTGGCGCGCTACGAGCTTGTAGGTCTGCTATTTTTGAAAAAAATTGAAGAACGACTGACATTTTTTTAGAATCTAGAATCTCAGGTCAGAATGGGTTCATCAGACCAGTGTGTGTCCAGTGGAAACCTCGTATGAATCTGATCTGCAGGTCAGAATGGGTTCATCAGACCAGTGTGTGTCCAGTGGAAACCTCGTATGAATCTGATCTCAGGTCAGAATGGGTTCATCAGACCAGTGTGTGTCCAGTGGAAACCTCGTATGAATCTGATCTCAGGTCAGAATGGGTTCATCAGACCAGTGTGTTGTCCAGTGGAAACCTCGTATGAATCTGATCTCAGGTCAGAATGGGTTCATCAGACCAGTGTGTGTCCAGTGGAAACCTCGTATGAATCTGATCTCAGGTCAGAATGGGTTCATCAGACCAGTGTGTGTCCAGTGGAAACCTCGTATGAATCTGATCTCAGGTCAGAATGGGTTCATCAGACCAGTGTGTTGTCCAGTGGAAACCTCGTATGAATCTGATCTCAGGTCAGAATGGGTTCATCAGACCAGTGTGTTGTCCAGTGGAAACCTCGTATGAATCTGATCTGCAGGTCAGAATGGGTTCATCAGACCAGTGTGTGTCCAGTGGAAACCTCGTATGAATCTGATCTCAGGTCAGAATGGGTTCATCAGACCAGTGTGTGTGTCCAGTGGAAACCTCGTATGAATCTGATCTCAGGTCAAAATGGATTAAAAAAGGTTCAAAGACGGCCCAGGCCGTAGCGTAACGGTCTGGGCACCGGACTGGTGATCCAGTCGCGGTGTGCCGCGGGTTCGACTCCCGGACCCGACACGGCCTTTACCGCATGTCATCCCCCCATCTCTCTCCCGTTTCCTGTCAGCCTACTTTCTATCCCTTAAAAAATCAATAAAGGCGTAAGCCGCAAAAAAATATCTTAAAAAAAAAAAAAAAAAAAAGGTTCAAAGACTTGTGATTTTCTCCCCTCAGGCGTGTACCGCCACTACGAGGACGTGCAGAACATGGTCCAGGTGCTGGAGCTGGGCCTGGGGGCGGGCCGGGCCTGCAGCCTGGTTCTGCTGCTGCCCTTCCACGTGGAGGCTCTGACCCGTTTGGACCGGCTGCTCTGCCCCGAGCTGCTCGCCGCCTGGCTGGACCGGCTGGGCGCCGGGAGCAACGCCACGACCAGCGCCTCCGTGTCGCTGCCTGTCGCCAACATCACCGGCACGCTCAGCCTGACGGTATGCGCACGCACAATAGAATAGCCATATACAGTAGGTCCTGTAACATTTTAAAGGTTTTATGACATTCATTTTCATTTATTTTTCTTTTTTCTTTTAGGTTTTATGACCTCAATTACACCCCAAAAAAACCTGAACTTTGAACATTCAGTGGATTTTCTGTGGTCTGAAGTTTTCTTTGGGGTTTTTTGGGCCTTTTGAGCTACAATGAAAACAGGCAACACAGTGCAAACAGTGACATCTGCTGGCAAATCCCATTGACATAATATGGGATTTGCAGTAAGTGATGTCACTTATACTGCCGGCAAATCAGAGCACCTGTTTGAGCCAGAAAACCCCGGATCACAGAAAATCTACTGAATGTTAAAAGTTCATGTTTTTTGGGTGCAATTGAGATTAGAAAACCTAAAAAAAAACAAGAACAATTCCAAAACCTTTTTTTTAATGTCACAATCCCTTTAAGTATAAGTATGTATGTATGTATTTTGGCGGGGGGGCCTTCATGCCGTCGCTTTTACAAATGGTTGCATGCTGAAAATAGCCGATCCTATAAAGCTTGCAACGTTGTGAACACCCGAGCGTATAATCACACATAAAATGTCTTTTAGTTCTACTGGATCTCTTCTCCACTATAGTCCCTCCCAAGGGACAGTTTAGGCCAGTTTTCATTTGATGACGAAATTGTTAAGAAATTGAGTCTTGGTTTTAGTCATCATTTAGTTTTATACTTATAGTTTTTGTCGGGTAAAAAAAGGTAGCCAGCGAACATTTTTCGTGATGGTTTTAGTCGACCGAATGCTGTACGTTCTTTTTTCTTTTCTTTTTTTTGTTATCAAATGTTTTTTATTTTAAGACAAAAATCACAATAAGACACGTTAACAACATGAATGACTTAAAGAAAACAAAACACATATAAAACAACACATAACAGCAAATGCAAGGAACACAAAAACAAACAATCCCACCCACCCCTCCCCCACCGAGACCAAAGATGCCACAAAATGTCATTACTCCTACTACTGTGCAATGGAAACAAAAAATAAACAAATAATGATAATAATAATAATAATAATGATTAAACCATGCCCTTAACCAAATCTGCAATACCAGACCAAATCTCAATGTTTTCCTCTTTTGCACCATGCAATCTTGCTGTAGACACTTCTAGATAAATGATGTGTAGAAAGGTCAAAGCCCATTGGCGAAATGACAATGTATGAGGCGGTTTCCAGTGCCAAGCAACCATCTTCTTTGTGGCCGTTACGTGTACGTTCTTTTTTCAAATGCTGTACGCTGACGTGGCCCGCTGGCCCGTGGCCCGCTGCCACGGGTCAGCCGGGCCTGGCGCCAGGCGCTATAGCCCTGCCTCCACCCTCAGGGGAGTGTCCGTGCACCCCCAGGGACCAGGGACAGGGGGGAGTGGACGGGACAAACGAAGGTCGCCTTTGAGCAGCCCGTCTGCCCACTGACTGGCGAGGGAGATGCGAGAGTTTCCTCTCATACGTACGCCTATATGATGCTCTCGTCCTATGGTGTCGAGTGACGCTTGGACGATTGCAATTTTTTTGCCGCGCAACACAATCGTATAGGATAGAATCTAAATTAAGCATTTTCCGCCTCAGCTTTTCCAAATTTCTCTTCGCCTTGCTTGGTTCTCTTCCAGTTCTCTCTCTCTCTCTCTCTCTCTCTCTCTCTGTATCTCTGTCTCTCTCTCTCTCTCTCTCTCTCTCTCTCTCTCTCTCTCTCTCTCTCACACACTGTTTTTTCTCTGCATTCCTCCCCCCCCTCTCCTCTTCTGTCACCTGTCCCCCCCCCCCCCCCACCCCCTCTCTCTCTCTCTCTCTCTCACTCGTCTGCCCTTTCCCTCCCTCCCTTCGCTTCCCACTACCTCCTCCTCTTTGTCCCCTCTGTCTGGACGTCGTCCTCTCTCTCTCTGAGACACCGGTATATACTGTATGTGCCCGGTGCGGGTGCCGGGGGGGACCCCCACCACCAGCAGCAGACGGACAGGAGGGGTCTCTCCGGTAAGCCACTGCAGCCTCAAACCTCCCAGACAGCCTGGCATGCAGGTCTGAGGATGACCCTGAACTGTATGTAGCTCATTTCTAGTCTCCCCCATGTTCCAGGTGTGACAAGGTCCTCCTGTGGGCCTGCGTGGACCCTTGTGCTCTCGGAGCCCTCAGAGCCCCCCGGTCAGAGGCCTGGGTGAGGGGAGAGGAGCCCCCCGGTCAGTGGCCTGGGTGAGGGGAGAGGAGCCCCCCGGTCAGTGGCCTGGGTGAGGGGGAGAGAGGGGGAGAGGAGGCCCCCGGTCAGAGGCCTGGGTGAGGGGGAGAGAGGGGGAGAGGAGGCCCCCGGTCAGTGGCCTGGGTGAGGGGAGAGAGGGGGAGAGGAGGCCCCCGGTCAGAGGCCTGGGTGAGGGGAGAGAGGGGGAGAGGAGGCCCCCGGTCAGAGGCCTGGGTGAGGGGAGAGAGGGGGAGAGGAGGCCCCCGGTCAGTGGCCTGGGTGAGGGGAGAGAGGGGGAGAGGAGGCCCCCGGTCAGTGGCCTGGGTGAGGGGAGAGAGGGGGAGAGGAGGCCCCCGGTCAGAGGCCTGGGTGAAGGGAGAGAGAGGGGGAGAGGAGGCCCCGTCGCGGGCTCTGGTGGTCTGTGCTGGATGAAGCTGCAGTAGTAGAGCATGGGGTTTTCTGGGGTTCACAGAGGCAGTGTCTGGGGCTGTCTGGGATCATGGCGCTCTGAGGCACTGACAGAGAAGGGGTTTGACCAGGCCATGTGGCCTATAGTACTAGACTCTAGACTAGAGGCTACATCACTTTTCTGCTTTCGTTTCGTCGACACTGGTATTGGCAATTATGCACCTATATGTGTCCTGATATTTAAACCATTCTGAACGTGGAACCCATTTTGGTGTTAGCATCATGTTATGCTTTAGCTATTGAAAAATAGCAGATCTACAAGCTCATAGCGCGCCACCGAGTGGCGCGCTACGAGCTTGTAGGTCTGCTATTTTTTATTATTATCGAAGAACGACTGACATTTGTTTAGAATCTGATCTCAGGTCAGAATGGGTTAATCAGACCAGTGTGTGTCCGGTGGAAACCTCGTATGAATCTGATCTCAGGTCAGAATGGGTTTTAATCAGACCAGTGTGTGTCCAGTGGGAAACCTCGTATGAATCTGATCTCAGGTCAGAATGGGTTAAACCTGCCATCCCTATATATTGGGCATGCAAAATTATAGACGTTTATTTATTTTATTATTATTACTGCGACCAAAGGAGCTTATGGACTCGTGCATTTCCCGTCAGTGTGTTGGTTGGTTGGTCGGGGCTTGTGACATCACGTGACATCATCAGGGATGGAGCATGTGACGTCACGTGACATCATCAGGGATGGCAATTAAGGAGATCCCTGATGTCATCGATATTGGCCTGCAACTCTACAGTACATCTGACCTCAAACCCTTTAGACATTCCATATGTTGATCCTCCCCCTTCCATCCATCCTCTTCGATGTCTCCCTTTTTGACTGATATACCCGTCCATTTAAACTCTAGATCGGCATCGGACTCATCAAACATCTGGCTTCAGTAGCGCCCCGCCCATTAGTGAACACGGTACCCCGCTCACAGAAGATTTCCCAGGGGTCTCTAACCCATTCTGACCTGAGATCAGATTCATACCAGGTTTCCGCTGGACAACACACTGGTCTGATGAACCCATTCTGACCCGAGATCAGATTCTAAAAATGTCAGTCGTTCTTCGATTTTTTCAAAAATAGCAGACCTACAAGCTCGTATCGCGCCACTCGGTGGCGCGATATGAGCTTGTAGATCTGCTATTTTTCAATAGCTAAAGCATAACATGCCTGTGGGGATTCTCTCCTCTGAGGACTCTCTCCCCTGTGAGCAGCTTGAGGGGGGGGGGGGGGGTTAGTGGGGTGTGAACATCATAAATCATGATGAATCTGTGGACGAGAGACAAAGATAGCTTTTTGCCAGTGGTGGAAAAAGTACTCGTATTGTGTATAAGTATCAATACTGTACAAAAGTATTGGTATCAAAATGTACTTAAAGTAGAAAGTACTCATTATGCCTATTTCACAAGTTTTCATATATTATTTTTAAATAGCCGATCTACACAGGCAGCTTGTACATCTGCTATTTTCTTTTTTTTAAAGATATTCTTTGGCCATCTGCTATTTTCAAATGGCCGAAATGTATATGTAGGGCTGAAGTGGTTAAAGGTATATTCAGTGATTTCACTTAATTCAAATATCACTTATTTTTTTGTTTTGTTGTGATAATCCTCCCTACTATAGAGTGTGCTGGCCATATAAGGAGTTCCTCCCTGTCCCCAGTTAACCCCTGGGGGTCAAAAAACCTTAGGTTTCGTTTTTGACTCTCTATCCTGATTGGACGAAAGGCTGGGTCCCACAGCCAAAAACGAAACCTAAGGTTTTTTGAGTGAAATCACTGAATATACCTTTAATGCATGTTTCCATCTACAAAATAACAATTGCTAAAGTTTTCAAAGAAATGTAGTGGAGAAATATTTGGCTCTGTGATGTGGTGTAGTAGAAATAAAAGTATTGGAAATTGGAAATACTCTAGTAAAGTACAAATACCTCAAAATACTAGTTACAGTAAGGACTGCACTTGAGTACATGTACTTAGTTACTGATCATAAATCATGACGTATCTGTGTGGACGAGAGACAAGGAGAGCTTTTGCCATTAGTTAGCAGTACAATGAGCACACAAAAGCATTTCTCGAGTCAGCAGTTACTCCGTACAATTCAGGAGGCATTTAGCAGATTCTGGGCATTTAATTCAGAACGACTTAGAAGCGCGAGATCAGAGTAAGCGTGGCCTCCAGTCTACGAGCAACAAAGTTAATGCAGAGAGAACGGCGTAATGCCAAACAAAGCAGCTAGGATACCGGGTAAACAATGAACCTAGCATCTGTCTTAAACGTTTATTTTTTTAGTCAAATATGTTTTTATTGAACAGATTATAAATTATTACAAACATTATGATATGAAATACTTTTTTTATGAAACAAAATGAAAGAAAAAATAAACGAGACAAAAAAGAGAAAGAAATCCCGTAACCCTCTCCCACCCATACTGCTCAGTGACACTGCATACTATAGAATAAGATGATAGAAAGCTCATGGAAAACATCTGAAAAGGAAATGGCGTACAGTCAACCATATCAATGGTATCCTGTCTATTAATCGTTTCTACTCAGGTAATGGACAAGGGGCAGCCAAACCTTATCAAACTGGCTCTCCCTGTTTCTCAGGAAATACCTTATTCTCTCAAGATGAAGTGTACTAGTCATTTCATTTAGCCAGTGCTTAAATGCAGGAGCCAGTGTTTCAGAATTAGTTTTTTTCGCTGTAATCAGACCATAATGAGAAGAGTTGTTTCTGCGCTCTCGTCAACATAGGCATGGAGTCTGACAAACCCAGAATTATCAGCACAGGATCGGGGTCAATATGAATACTCAAAATATCAGAGAGCGTCTCAAATATCTTAATCCAATGTCTTTGTATCCGAGGGCAAAGGGCGAAGCTATGAAGAAGATTTGCATCTATTGTATTACATTTGTCACAATGCGAAGAAATATCTGGGTATATGTTATGTAATTTTAATTTGGAATAGTCTATGTATGACTCGAAACTGGATAAGGCAATGTCTGGAATTAATAGAGCACGCATTAATTTCTTCGAGGCTGTCTTCCCAGAGCTCGTCTGAAATTGAAGTCCCCAGCTCATTTTCCCATGCCAGCTTAATAGCTTGATGTAGTAGGTAGGTTTGCCACTTGAAATGATTCATAAAGATGTGACACCCTCACGTCTGGTACTGTATATTATTAAGAAGGAACCCATCTAGGGATGAAGGTGTAGCTCTCTCAAAAGTGGGAGAAAAGTTACGGATGTAGTTCCTAACCTGTAGGAACCTAAAAACGTTACTCCTAGGGAGTCTATATTTTTCCTGCAGTTGAGCAAATGAGGCAAAAGTTCCACCCATATATAAGTCTCCAATTGTGCGTATACCCAAACCCTTCCACTGTGCAAACGTATCATCCAGTTGGGATGGTGAAATGAGGGGTTATCAGCTATAGGGAGCAGAAAAGATAGTGAGTTGTTCCTAAAATATGTTTTTGTTGTTTCCAGATTCTTATCCTACTGTGAATAACAAGGGATCCATTGTAAATGGATTCATCTAATTTCACGGGGGATAATAATATTATTGAACTTAAACGGTATGTCTTAAACGTTTCTAAGTAACCTTAACATTTATGGTCAAGAACAACACATCCATGTAATGAACAAAAAAACAACCACCACCAGACAAATAACCAACATAATCATCTGCATCGTAAGGTACTTAGAGGAGTGCTATGGAAATTAAACATAAAAGAGAACAAATATTTCTCGAGTCTCCATGAAAGCAGGATTCAAATAATGCGTTATCCGTAGGATAGGAAGATATCACAGACGAGCTCCTCATTTCCATCCCTGCTCAACTACTCAGGCTTGTTTTTCTTGGCCACAATGTTAAAAATGTAATTTTAGGGAGCACGGTAGCGCTGATGCTAAAAGGTCCTGGGTTCGATTCCCGCTGGGAGCGTGTTCTCTCCGACGCGTCATCAGTGCCCATACTCTATGTGGTGTTGGCAAAAAGGAGTTTGCATGTTCTCTCCCCGTGTCCCCTAGGGTAGGTACCCTCACAAAAACGTCAGATTTTGAACTTGGTTGCATGCTGAAAATAGCCAATCTACAATCTCACAACGTGTCACAGCGCGGCGCATTGTAGATCTGCTATTTTCAGACCAAACATAAAATGACTTGTCTTTTAATTCACCTGGATTACTAGTATAGTCCCTCCCTAAGATTTTAGTCTAGTTTTTATTTGTTGACAACATTGGCAATATATATTTAGTCTTAGTTTTAGTCATCATAGCTACGTTTTTATTTAGTTTTGATCAGTGAAAAAAGCTAGTCGACAGGTTTCTCATCATAGTTTTAGACGAGGCGACAAAATCAATACGGCTCCTTTACCTACCTAAAAAGAAAAAAGAAAGAAAGAAAGATAACAGGAGTGGCTGTGAGCCCACACGAGGGGGAGTTAATGGACTGGATCATGTCAGCTTTGCGTCACCCGGACCCCCACGCATGAAATAAGCACGGAGATAATGTAGCAATCTGAGGCATCATCTCGTCGGCGTCTCACACCGCCATGCACGCCACGAGACTCGACACGCGTCACCCTACCTGCTCTAATGCACTTCTATTGTCCTCATCCATTATTCCTCCGAGTCCTCTCTCTCTCTCTCTCCCGACACTTCATCACTGTCTTCCTCCGCTGCTCCGCCACCTCGCCGGGCCCAGAGCCCATCCCTCATCCCCGCACGCACGCACGCTCGCCTCCATGTTCTCTATGTCTCTCTCCCAGTGCTGGGGAGGAGACCCAAGCAGTGGTGGAAAAAGTACGCTTTTTTTTTTTTTTACTTAATCCATTTTGACCTCAGATCAGATTCATACGAGGTTTTCCACTGGACACACACTGGTCTGATTAACCCATTCTGACCTGAGATCAGATTCTAAAAAATGTCAGTCGTTCTTCGATTTTTCAAAAAATAGCAGACCTACAAGCTCGTATCGCGCCACTCGGTGGCGCGATATGAGCTTGTAGATCTGCTATTTTTCAATAGCTAAAGCATAACATGATGCCAACACCAAAATGGGTTCCCGTTCAGAATGGGTTAACCCATTTTGGATTGAGGTCGATAAAAAAAGGCTTCTAAATCTTAAAGGGATTGTGACATTTAAAAAAAAATGTTTTGGAATTGTTCTTGTTTTTTTTTAGGTTTTCTAAATCTCAATTGCACCCAAAAAACATGAACTTTTAACATTCAGTAGATTTTCTGTGATCCGGGGTTTTCTGGCTCAAACGGGTGCTCTGATTTGCCGGCAGTAAGTGACATCACTTACTGCAAATCCCATATTATGTCAATGGGATTTGCCAGCACATGTCACTGTTTGCACTGTGTTGCCTGTTTTTATTGTAGCTCAAAAGGCCCAAAAAACCCCAAAGAAAACTTCAGACCACAGAAAATCCACTGAATGTTCAAAGTTCAGGTTTTTTGGGTGTAATTGAGGTCATAAAACCTAAAAGAAAAAAGAAAAATAAAAATAAATGAAAATGAATGTCATAAAACCTTTAAAATTTTTCAAAAAAAAAAAAAAAATCTTTGTCAGTGGTGCTCAACCTTTTTCATGTCAAGGACCCCCAGAATTATCTCTATTGGGTTACGGACCCCCATCTCAAAATATGTAGTTCCAGGGACCCCCCCCCCCCAGAAGCCAATATTTTAGTTAAAAGTGTTCGCTCTGAAATATATATTCAAACATTTGCGCCACGTTTTCACGACTTTTACAAAAATAGCAGACCTACAAGCTCGTAGCGCGCCACTCGGTGGCGCGCTATGAGCTTGTAGATCTGCTATTTTTCAATAGCTAAATTATAATTATTATAATTAATATATATGATGTTTAAAACACCAAATGGAGTTCCCGCCCCAAAATGGGTTAAGTAAAAGTAAAGTAGCAATACTGCAATATGGAAATAGACTTGGTTAAGTAATAGACCGAATAGTCGAATAGTCTTCAGGGCTTGTCAGTGATTTATTTATCAACAATAAATCACCTATAGCCATTTATTATCCCCTGCATACTGTATGCCTTAATTGTTGCTTTTGTACTGTATGTGATCTCGGCAGCATTGCAAAGGAGGGTGAACCTCAATGCTCTTCTCGACAATAAATAAAGCTTTCAATCTATTTATTTTTTATTTATTTAAATAAAATGTCCTACTGGCTCAGGGGAGAAATGAGAATGTTTCACCCTCAGGTCAAAATGGCATATAACCAGAAACAGGGTTGTGTCAAACCTCGACGCAGGATCGTCTCAACAGAATTACAAATCCAACCAACCATCCCCAGTTCTCTTAAGTTATATTGTATTTATTTACACAAAGTTTCATATTACAGCTATTATTATAATTCTACTCCGCTATACATCTCAGGGGCTTTTTTTACTCGACTATAGAATTGCTGACTCAAGTCTTTGACAGCTTCAGCCAGTTACTTTGCACGTTTACAGTGGATTCTTATGATACAATAACCAATCCAGCCCTATTTTTATACTTCGACTAATGGCCGATCTACAATCTCACGTCGCGGTGGGACACGCCATGAGCTTGCCTTGTAACTTAAAAACAAATAATGCTTTATTACCTTACCTTGGTACTTTTTTAATATCATTTGGATGCCATTACTTTTGCACTTTTTACAGGATTAATTCCCTGTGAGTATTTTCATACTGTGGAGTATACTATAGTACTTAAGTGGTACTTCTTCCACAGCTGCATCCTCTGCCACGCCATCTCTCCGCCAAACCGCCATCCCTCATCCGCTAGCGCACGTCCCCCCCCCCCCCCCCCCCCACACACACACACACACACACCCTTCGAGGTATACATCACACCCCAAAGCATCGGCGATCATTTCAAGGTTTCTCACTTCTTATCCAACCGGAGGAGGAACCTGAAATAGATTTCGCCATGCAGTGAATTCCTCAAATCTCCCAAGACAAATGTGTCCGAGGAGGAAAGCATGCTTCCCTACTCACTCTCTCTCTCTCTCTCACTCACTCACTCACATGCACGCACGCACGCACGCACACACACACTCCCTCTCCTGCAGTAGCCTGGCTAATAAGCCAGACTAATATCACACAACACTGTCGCAGGATACGGCAGGCATTTCTTTTTTTGCCAACGGTTGATTGATTCGGTCTGGCTTATTAGCCATGGCTACTCCTGCTTTGTCCATCATATCCTATAAATGCCTATAATTTAAGCTCCCGTTCCACGTTGTGAACTTGTAAATCGGCTATTTTTGCGCCACGCACGACTCCCGATCGTACGACAAAGTATATAAATCGGGGCTTAGGCTGCACCGTTAGCCGAGCGCCAACATGGAATCCAGGGCGGCGGCGCCATTCTGACCTGAGATCAGATTCTAAAAAAATGTCAGTCGTTCTTCGATTTTTCAAAAAATAGCAGACCTGCAAGCTCGTAGCGCGCCACCGAGTGGCGCGCTACGAGCTTGTAGATCTGCTATTTTTCAATAGCTAAAGCATAACGTGATGCCAACACCAAAATGGGTTCCCGTTCAGAATGGGTTAAAGGGCCACTTCACCCCCAACCAGATCATATTTTAATGACGTTTATAGGACTCAAGAAACACTTTCCTGGGGTTTTTTTGTGTGTGTGTGTTTTGGGATATTTTAGTCATGACGCCGCATGTTAATTTGTCATGACAACGTGGTCAGTGCACCAAGGCATTATGGTCATTGTAGGAATTCAGCAATCCAGTCAAACCCTATAGTCAAAGTGTTTATCAAACACACAGACTTTCTGGCCACAGGGTGCAAATTTCAAATTGTGAAATGATCTACTACAAATACTATTAACATTGAGTGACTGCAGTTTCTTTCAGCGGTGAAATGTCCCTTTAAGGAAGAGGAGAGAGAGAGAGAAAAAAAAAAAGTCTCTGGCTTAATCTTTTCTAAACACTTGCGTGTTTAAAAATGGAGGATCCCCCATCGTGGCATAAGAGGTCATGTTCCATTACGGCAGAGCGGGGCCTATCGGAGGGCCCCGCGGCAGAGCCAAGGTGCACGACGGGCACATGGGTGGCACCGCGGCGTGGGGGGGAGGGGTGACGAGGAGGACATGACGAAGAAGGCCTCTGGGAGGTGGTCTTTGGCTGGCCTTTATCTCTCTCCCCTCCGTAGCGTAGCACCGCGGCCACGCAGCGCCGCATGAATCTTAGATGCTAGATACGGCGCCGCTGGGTGCCTGAGACTGCTGATGACGCCGGGCATCGATCGGCCATTTGTCTGTGAGCGAACGCTACAGGCACTACTGTCAAGCTGGCGGGGAGAGAGAGAGAGAGAGAGAGGGAGGGAGGGAGAGATAGAGAGAGAGGGAGGGAGGCAGGGAGAGAGACAGAGAGAGATGCCATACAGTGGTACAGTCCTCCAACCCCGGGCCTGGGGTAACATGGCAACAAGTCTCTGGCGTGCGGCGCTCCATATTGCATTTAATTAGTCTGATGATTGAGCAGGGCTGAGGAGCTGGTTTGGACGCGGCGGGCTGGATGATGGGGGTTAAAAGGGGAGATGGCTCTGGGGGAGCCGGGGAAAATGTTTCATCTGCATCAACCGTGGACTGGGGGGGGGGGGAGGCTTTATTTTTTAAAGTGAGAGCATGTCTTTCGGTTGGGCGTCACGGTATTTGCAATCGCCTCGATTCGCCGCCAATCTGTATATCGTCGGGCAGAGACCTATCTATTGTTCTGTAAAGCACTTTGAGCTGCATTTCATGTCATGAAAGGTGCTATACAAATAAAGTTTTATTATTATTATTATCTATACTGTTATGCCCTACTATAGAGCGGCGCAGTCCCTCCCCCTTTCAGAACAACGAACGGCCCAGGAAATGAAATGCAATGCATTCTGACCATAGGATTTTCTTTAAAGGGGGTATGTCACGGCCCGAGATTAACGTTGCTGATAAGGAACATCACGTGGTCTGAATGAAAACGATTTGAAACGACACGTGACTATATCTCAGGCTCTGACGTGACCTAGCATATAGTCAAGCTGAGTGGCTAGCGCACTAAAGGCTACCTGTTTTGAGGTAACTTTCTGCGTCATACTAGGTGAAATTATCATAAAAAATAAAAAAAATCGGTCGGAAATCTTCGTTACAATGACATTGAGTTGACGTGTAAGTTTTACGGTAAACTGTTGCGTTTTTTTTTTTTCGCGTGACGAGTTCCATGCTCTCCCCGTCTCCCCCGTCTCCCCCCGCTGACATGGCCTCAAACACGGCTAAGTGCTGAACAGGGCTCCGTGCTGGAGCCCTGGAGCTTCACATGAGGTTACCACTGCCTGTCTAGCGCCACAGCGCCGGGCTAACCTGAGCCCTCTCTCCCTCTCTCGACTCTCTCTCTCTCTCTCTCTCTCCACACACACACACACACACACACACACACACACACACACACACACACACTCTGTCTCTCTAATGATTAGGCCAGTTGCTGTATAGTGTTGTATAGCCTATCTGATCAGCGATCACCAGGGAGCAGCGACAACACACACACACACACACACACACACACACACACACACACACACACACACTGCGTCTTGCATCAGCCTTCAGCGCGCATATGGACTGCCTTACGCACCGCCAGTCTCTCCCTCCGTATCTCTCTCTCTCTCTCTCTCTCTCTCTCTCTCTCTCTCTCTCTCTCTCTAATAAGAATAATAAAACGCATCACAGCGCGACAACATGTGAAGATTAGATATATTCGAAGAAACTATAGCATTTAGGAACCACTGGAAAAAATAACAAGTATCCGTGCGCAACTATAGGAGCTCTCCAATAGCCACACTCAGGCCCAGGCTATACGTCCATGGATCTTTTACAAAACGCACATTTCTTTGTGCGTTTGGGCCTTTCAGCCACACGCAAACGGCGTTTTTGGCCACTCAAACGGAGGTTTTGGAAACGGATAAATAAGTGGAGATTTTCGAAAATATTTGTTTCAGTGGAGCTGTGTAGTCATGCGAAACGGAGCTTTTGAGAAACGATGATGTCACCGCTTATTAGCGCATATCATTTTTACTATAATTAGGCAATAATATGCAGCCCATTGACTGCATGTCACTCTGCCTACATGCTGACAATGTGCGCACGTTGTATTAGCCTACATTATAACGTGACATTTATTATACAGCTCGAAAATATAGCCTCTCTGCAAGCTCACAACTGGTTGTGGACACTTCTATAGGTCTGACTCTGCTATTAATTTCTGTACCAAGTCGCCAGAGCAATGGTAAAGTGTCTATCATTTTTTAATTATATGGAGAGAAAAGTCGAGAGTCGGGATCTGGAGATTGCTGACAGACAATGAAAGAAACATATACTCACTCACAATTTAGGTGGCTTTAGGTGGTACTTATTCCTTCATTAAAAAATATGATTGGCACCTCATAAGTGTAAATATAAAATCCAATATAATATAGCCTACAATTGAAACCTGCTACTGCAGTGATTTTATCCTGTGTTCAATGCGTTGCTGCGTTTGTGTGTGGACATATATCTCTGTCGTATGGCCAGGGATTTCTTCTAAAACGGAGGACGAAAATATCCGTTTTGCAAAAGATCCATGCACGTATAGCCTGGGCCTCAGAAGGCATGTGATGTCTTCGTCTAATGAAACGATCATCTCATTAATCATTGACATAGCGTTATTTAGGCTATAATGATCAACTTGTATGGGTGATCATTTTATGTATATCAAATATTCTATTAACTCAAGGTAATTAATGCTACAGCTCTGAATATAAATGTCGGAACTGGTGTAAAATGGAGAATAAGTCTGTTGCAGTGTTGCGCACTGAAAACCAGAACAGGTACGCTCGCCCCTTTTCCAACTCACCCCCACGAAAAGTGAAGAGCGGTCGCCCTGGGATTTCGAAAAGTGAAGGCGGCTTGCCCCAAAGCCATGAATAGCTCGCTCCCAAAGTGTGGTTATCTCGCCCCACAGCGTGGATATCTCGCCCCAAAGCACAAATATCTCGCCCCATGTTTATTTCATGTTTATTTTACCTTATTTCTCATATTAGAACCTTTAGAATCAATGTTGTTTGTCAAAGGAGAACATTTAGAACCAGTTTGTTGTTGTTGGTCAAATGAAAATGATGCATGGTACCCAGGGGGCAAACCACCCTTTTTTTAGGAAACCTGCATTTGCCATGACCTCAAAGGTTGTCCACCAGAAATAATATCTAAATTGTCAAAATTAATCATATCGAAATTGTGCTTTACCATGATTTCTGAGTGTTGACTGTTTTGGCAAACACAAGCAATATTAATCCATTGGCTAATGTATGGCCCAGAAGGGACATATATCCTTGAGCTTGCATATTGTCAATATGGCTGCAAAAGAAAAGAGACAATGTCTCTTTTCTTTTTCACGTTTCACGTTTCGGGTAGTCACCATCTTGTAAATATGCACAATAAGGGTCCAGACACACCCAATAATAAAAAATAGGTATTCCATTGAGTCTCTCATGGTCAGAAACCATGAAATAGACACCAAGTTTGCATTTCTAGCTCATCTGGTTCAGAAGTTAGTGCCAAACCTATATTTTCTGATTTCCAGCAAAAGAAATTGACCGGGTTGTCCATATAGGTTGTGATCCTATGAGATATTATTTCTGGTGGACAACCTTTGAGGTCATGGCAAATGCAGGTTTCCTAAAAAAAGGGTGGTTTGCCCCCTGGGTACCATGCATCATTTTCATTTGACCAACAACAACAAACTGGTTCTAAATGTTCTCCTTTGACAAACAACATTGATTCTAAAGGTTCTAATATGAGAAATAAGGTAAAATAAACATGAAATAAACATGGGGCGAGATATTTGTGCTTTGGGGCGAGATATCCACGCTGTGGGGCGAGATAACCACACTTTGGGAGCGAGCTATTCATGGCTTTGGGGCAAGCCGCCTTCACTTTTCGAAATCCCAGGGCGACCGCTCTTCACTTTTCGTGGGGGTGAGTTGGAAAAGGGGCGAGCGTACCTGTTCTGGTTTTCAGTGCGCAACACTGCAACAGACTTATTCTCCATTTTACACCAGTTCCGACATTTATATTCAGAGCTGTAGCATTAATTACCTTGAGTTAATAGAATATTTACTTACTTACTTACTCCTCTTCGTCCCCAATGGGACATAAGGCTTCAATGAGCACTCTCCATTTCATTCGATCCCTGGCAGCATGTTGCGCCTCTCCCCAGGACAGGTTCATCTGTTCCAGCTCCTGCGTCACAGTTCTGCGCCAGGTGGTCTTGGGCCTCCCAGGTTTTCTTTTTCCTGGTGGTGTCCATCTTAAAGCCACCTTTGTGATGCAGTCCTGCTCCATCCTCAGTACATGTCCTAGCCATCTCAGGCGTCTGTGTGTAATGTCCTTGGTAATGCTCCGGCTCCCTGTTTGTTTGTACAGTTCATTGTTTGATATTTTGTTCGGCCAAAAGATCTGACATATACGTCTGAGGCATCTGTTATGGAATACTTCTATTTTCCTTGTGTCTGTCTTGACCACTCTCCAGCTCTCAGATCCATACAGCAGGACAGACTTGACATTGCTGTTGTATAGGAGCATCTTTGTTTTAAGGCTGTATTGCTTTGATCTCCAGATGGATCGGAGTTGGGAGAAGGCACCCTGGGCCTTTCCCAGCCTTGCTTTGATGTCTTTTGATGCCCCACTGTCCTTACTGATAAGGCTGCCCAGATAAGTGAAATCGTCCACAAACTCGAGTGGTTTTTCATCGACAAGGATGGGTTGTGTGGGGGTGGAGTTCACACACAGCACTTGTGTTTTTGAGGTGTTAATACCGAGTCCGACCTGTCTGGCGAAGGTGTTAAGCCTGTCAGTTTTAGTCTGCATGTTGTTGTGGTTTGTGGATAGGAGAGCAAGATCGTCAGCGAAGTCAAGGTCTTCCAACTGGGAGAATAGGGTCCACTGGAGGCCTCTCGGTCTGTCAGCTGTGGTGTTGGTGGTGATCCAGTCAATAGCAACAAGGAAGAGGATGGGAGAGATGATGCACCCCTGTCTCACTCCGGACTGCACAGGAAACGTCTCAGAGAGGTTATTTCCCATGATGATACTACACTCAAAATGTTCATAGAATGTTTTGATGATGGATATAATCTTTGGTGGTATCCCATAGGAGTGCAGTATCTTCCAGAGGGTGTTTCGGTGGACACTATCGAAAGCCTTCCTGAAGTCCACGAAATTTATATAGAGGGGTGTGTTCCATTCTAGGCACTGCTCTATTATGTTTCGCAGTGCAAAGATCTGGTCTGTACATCCTCTTCCCTTTCTGAAGCCCGCTTGCTCCTGTCTAAGCCTGGTGTCAATGGCTGTCTCCATCCTGTTGAGCAGGACTCTGCAGAATACTTTGCTTGGAATGGATAGAAGTGTGATTCCACGCCAGTTGTCACAGTTCTTGAGGTTGCCTTTCTTTGGGATTTTGACAATAAGACCTTTGGACCAGTCTTCAGGGATGGTGTCACTATTCCAAATGTTTTGGAAGAGGTCTGTCAGCACTCGTGTTGCTGTAACAATGTCGGCCTTCAGCATCTCGGCATGGATGGTATCAATGCCACATGCTTTGCCACTCTTCAGGGACTGTATGGCGGTTTTAATCTCAGCAGAGTCAGGGGGATTGATGTCGATGTCCAGGATATTGTAAGTTGTTGTGATGTTGGCTGGTTGTTCTGGCTCAGGGAGGTTGAGTACTTCCTGGAAATGTTGAACCCATCGGGCTGCTTGCTCACGCTCTGTTGTACAGATGTTGCCATTCTTGTCCATAACATGGGCAGTTTGGTTTGTACATTTGCCGCAGAGACGCTTGGTTATCTTGTACACTGTGCCCAAGTTACCGTAGGCTGCAGCCTTCTCAGCTTCACTTGCCAGGTGTTCAACAAAGACCCTTTTGTCTCTCCTCGCACTCCTCTTTACCTCTCTGTCCTTGTTTTTATAGGACGTGTTGGCTTTTTCGAGGAGTCGTTGGGACTTGGTGTTCAGAGCCTTTGCCTTCAACCGCTTTCTCTCTTCGATTTTCTGCCAAGTGTCAGCCGATATCCATTCTTTGGCCCCTTTTTGTTTGAAGCCCAGGACCTTCTTTGCCGTTTCAGTGTATATGTTTTTGATGGCATTCCACTTACTGCTTATGGTGGGTTCTTCTATGATTTCAGAAGAAGCCTCTAGTGTGCTGAAGCGGTTTCTGAGTTCCAACACAAACTCCTTGTTTTTGTTTGGATACTGGAGTTTTGCAATGTCCAGTTTCCTCTGCCGGTGGCCTTGTGGGATTGACTTCTTCAACTTGAGTTTAATGGTGGCAGCGATTAGGTAGTGGTCACTAAAGGCATCTGCTCCCCGATAAGTTCTCACATCTTGCAGTGACCTGCGCCATTTACCATTGATGATAATGTGGTCGATTTGGTTGATGGTCCTACCATCAGGTGACTGCCACGTGAGCTTATGGATGTTCTTGTGAGGGAAGATGGTACCTCCGATGTATATGGGTGATACATAAAATGATCACCCATACAAGTTGATCATTATAGCCTAAATAACGCTATGTCAATGATTAATGAGATGATCGTTTCATTAGACGAAGACATCACATGCCTTCTGAGGCCCAGGCTATACGTGCATGGATCTTTTGCAAAACGGATATTTTCGTCCTCCGTTTTAGAAGAAATCCCTGGCCATACGACAGAGATATATGTCCACACACAAACGCAGCAACGCATTGAACACAGGATAAAATCACTGCAGTAGCAGGTTTCAATTGTAGGCTATATTATATTGGATTTTATATTTACACTTATGAGGTGCCAATCATATTTTTTAATGAAGGAATAAGTACCACCTAAAGCCACCTAAATTGTGAGTGAGTATATGTTTCTTTCATTGTCTGTCAGCAATCTCCAGATCCCGACTCTCGACTTTTCTCTCCATATAATTAAAAAATGATAGACACTTTACCATTGCTCTGGCGACTTGGTACAGAAATTAATAGCAGAGTCAGACCTATAGAAGTGTCCACAACCAGTTGTGAGCTTGCAGAGAGGCTATATTTTCGAGCTGTATAATAAATGTCACGTTATAATGTAGGCTAATACAACGTGCGCACATTGTCAGCATGTAGGCAGAGTGACATGCAGTCAATGGGCTGCATATTATTGCCTAATTATAGTAAAAATGATATGCGCTAATAAGCGGTGACATCATCGTTTCTCAAAAGCTCCGTTTCGCATGACTACACAGCTCCACTGAAACAAATATTTTCGAAAATCTCCACTTATTTATCCGTTTCCAAAACCTCCGTTTGAGTGGCCAAAAACGCCGTTTGCGTGTGGCTGAAAGGCCCAAACGCACAAAGCGTTTTGTAAAAGATCCATGGACGTATAGCCTGGGCCTGAGTGTGGCTATTGGAGAGCTCCTATAGTTGCGCACGGATACTTGTTATTTTTTCCAGTGGTTCCTAAATGCTATAGTTTCTTCGAATATATCTAATCTTCACATGTTGTCGCGCTGTGATGCGTTTTATTATTCTTATTAGAGAGAGAGAGAGAGAGAGAGAGAGAGATACGGAGGGAGAGACTGGCGGTGCGTAAGGCAGTCCATATGCGCGCTGAAGGCTGATGCAAGACGCAGTGTGTGAGACGTGAGTGTGTGTGTGTGTGTGTGTGTGTGTGTGTGTGTGTGTGTGTGTGTGTGTGTTGTCGCTGCTCCCTGGTGATCGCTGATCAGATAGGCTATACAACACTATACAGCAACTGGCCTAATCATTAGAGAGACAGAGTGTGTGTGTGTGTGTGTGTGTGTGTGTGAGAGAGAGAGAGAGAGAGAGAGAGTCGAGAGAGGGAGAGAGGGCTCAGGTTAGCCCGGCGCTGTGGCGCTAGACAGGCAGTGGTAACCTCATGTGAAGCTCCAGGGCTCCAGCACGGAGCCCTGTTCAGCACTTAGCCGTGTTTGAGGCCATGTCAGCGGGGGGAGACGGGGGAGACGGGGAGAGCATGGAACTCGTCACGCGAAAAAAAAAAAAACGCAACAGTTTACCGTAAAACTTACACGTCAACTCAATGTCATTGTAACGAAGATTTTCCAGTGAAAAAATTTTTTTTGGTTGACACTTTCAACAATTATGAAGCTAAGTCTGACACCAAAACCACTAGCATGAGTTGATAGCCACCAGGACTGCTAACTCGCAGAGCCCAGAGGCGCTCTGCCCTTAGTCCAGATACAAGATCAATTTCATTGGTCAAATTGTGCGATCCCGACCTGATGTCATAATCCAAAATGCTAGTTTTAATAGCATTATTAGCTCCCGAGGGCCGTGTCATCCCCCCTTTAAGTATTTATTTAAAGACGGTTACGCCCGCGGACAAAGCCAACTCGGATCGTGACAAATCATGTATCAGGTATTTACTGCAAACATTTGAAAACTTGAAATGGGACAATCTGCATAATGAGTACATTCAAATTTTTGTACCAATACTGGTACTTTGTACTTTTACTCAAGTACATTTTGAATACCCAGACTTTTACTTGTAACAGAGTAGTTCTAGATTGCAGTAGGCGGCTATAGGCCTATTGATACTTTTACGTAAAAGTAAAACATGCAAGTACTTTTTCCACTATTGGTCCCTTTCAACGCCGTTAAAACCATTTTGCGCGGGAACCCATTTTGGTGTCGGCATCATGTCATGCTTTAGCTATTGAAAAATAGCAGATCTACAAGCTCATAGCACGCCACCGAGTTTTTTAAATTTATTTTGAAAAAATTTGAAAAATCGAAGAGCGACTGACATTTTTTAGAATCTGATCTCGGGTCAGAATGGGTTAAATCAGACCAGTGTTTGTCCCAAAGACTGTAAAAAATATGGACAAAGCGTTCGCCGGGTCTAACATGGACGTAAAATGAAGCCTGTTATTCCTGCACTGTAAATCGCCATCTTTCTAGATCCGTTTGGTACCAGCTGGCCATTGGCTGGCTCCGTTTTGGACCAGCTGGCCATTGGCTGCCCAGACAACGAGGCGGGACTTCCCCCCTTCTTCTCCGTTGGTTTTTATTTTGACTCGAGTGGGAGGGGAATCCCGATCATAGACTGTAACGGTAGCCACGCCCCTCAGAACATACGCGATGTTTTTTTTTCTTTATGGTCATTTTTTTAATTAATGGGACCATAATTTTCCAAAAAGAATATTATGACATTAGAAATGAGACTTTAAACTAGTGACTGGAAGAAGAAAGTATTCATGACCATGTTTATTAAGGTAATACAGTCTAGGTGAAGTTGGGCCAAAATACATGGGCCTCTATGGAGCTATGGGGCTTTTTGGGTCCAGCCCAGCGCCACAACAGGCCATTATATGAACTACCGATTTCAAATGAGGCTTCACGAAATATCTGGCTGACTGCCCCCCTGGTGTGTCCAGTGGAAACCTCGTATGAATCTGATCTCAGGTCAGAATGGGTTAAAACCAGCCTCTCTCTCTCTCCTCTGCAGTGGGGCACGGTGCACCAGCGTGCAGCTACAGTGCATGTGCACCTGTCTGGGCTTCAAAGCCTCTTCGTTCACTCAACCTGCTCATGGACAACACCTCCCTCCAGGCAGCGATCCCATTGACGCGACAGGCTTTTTAGCTCGTCTACTACAGCTTTACATCCCATTCCATCACACGCACACGACGACGCACGCTTTCATCATCCCCGCAAGGCCATGTTCTTTTTTAACCACATTTACATGCCAAAGCGGCCTCCGCTTTTTTCATTGAGATATCGGTGCACATCATCGGTGCAAAGGCTTTATTTTAAATGTGATTAATTCATATTGTACAAGGCGGTGGTAGCGATGTCAAAGACAGCTACCCCCCCCCCCCCCCCCCGACACACACTGTATACTGGGGGAGTGTGTGTGCGTGTGTGTGCGCGTGCTCTCGTAAATATTTGATGACCTTTTCGACCTCATTAGCCATGATTGAGTGAGTCCTCTCGCCGTGCGCGCTCGTATGTCTTAGTCACCGGCTGGACATTCAGCCAGACTGCAGCTCTCAGGCCAATGCCATTACTGTGTAGAGAGTGTGTGTGCGTGCGTGCGTGCGAGTACGCGCATGCTAGAGAGAGAGAGAGCAATGAGGGTATTTTAGCCAGTGACCTACAGGCCAAGATCGTTAAGTTTCTCTCTCTCTCTCTCTGGCCACAGACCTCCCCCCCCCCCCCCCCCCATCACAGCCTGCCCTTCACCAGAGGGGAAAGAGAGAGAGAGAAAGACAGAAAGAAAGAGAGAACTCTATATACCGCTATTTATAGTTTCCACTTCATCCCCTGAGCCATCGAATCCCCCCCCCCCCAACAGACACACACACACACACACACACACACACATGTGGGCGCGCGCGCTCACACACACACACCTCTCCCTCCCTCGCCCGCTGAATGTCACTCCTATTTAGGTCAGCAGAGCATGGCGCGGGCGGCCATTGAGCAATGGCACACTGGAGCACATGTGAGGAACCAGATGTCTGTCTGAGACCGATGCCTGATTCATGTACCGCGCGTTTGCACATCCAAAATAATAGCCGACGTGCCAAAGCTCACAATGTGCCGCGTGGTGAGCTTGTAGATCGGCGGTTTTTAGAGACGTGCGACATCCGCTGCGTACATGTTATATCAGGTCTGATGGGCAGAGAGAGGGGGGGGGGGGGGGGGGAGGGATAGCACAGGATGATGGCAAATTCACACAACATTATCGCCGTTTCTTTTTAATTTCCATTTCTTGCAAACCCTCCCGAATACAGTTACGTCACAATGTCGCAAAGGGAGCAGGGTGCTATAGCCGAGCATGTGGCCCCGTGCTGAGCGGGCGCACATGCCGGGTGGGCGCCGCGGTGCGTTGATCATCGCGGTGCTGATGACTCGGCGGCATTCCAGTTAGGGTGGGAATCAATTGTATTCTAACCCATTCTGACCTGAGATCAGATTCATACGAGGTTTCCACTGGACACACACTGGTCTGATTAACCCATTCTGACCTGAGATCAGATTCTAAAAATGTCAGTCGTTCTTCGATTTTTCAAAAATAGCAGACCTACAAGCTCATATCGCGCCACTCGGTGGCGCGCTATGAGCTTGTAGATCTGCTATTTTTCAATAGCTAAAGCATAACATGATGCTGACACTAAAATGGGTTCCCGTTCAGAATGGGCTAAACCAGGGGTCTTCAACATGGGGTCTGGGACAACTAGGGGGGGGGGGGGGGGTCCTCAGAGTTACTAAAGGGGGGGGCAGACAAATTTGTGTCATAACATCAGTGTTGTGAGCGAGAGAGCTTGTAAATAGGCATTTTTCAAAGAGGTTTGGTGAAGACGGTCTATGTCTAAGTGGGTATAAATGTCAGAAAATACACATTATCGTGAATCCAACACCTGACAGTGCTGTCAAACTAAATCTATACGAAGCTATCCATGAAATCTATGAAAAGGTTACTTTAATGTCCGACACAATTGAAAACAATGTGGGCATATCCCTGCTTCGTCTTTCTCTAATGTAAGACGTCCTTGGCCTGAAAACCACTGATATGGAAATGTATTATTGAGTTGACGTGGTCTGCATCTGGAAATCAGTGGTGGAGGCAATCTCGGAGGCAAATATTGTGCTTTTACTCCACTACTTTAGTGGCTAGTTACTTTCTAGATTTTGATTATTATTACAAAATATACATTGACCACTATGTGAGCTTGTAGATCTGCTATTTTCAAAAGATTTTTATACGTTTGAAAACTTGAAATTCTTCATACTTTAAGTACATTTTAATGTCAATACTTTTGTACTTTTACTCAAGTACTCAATTACGGACTTTTACTCAATTCCGGACTTTTACTTGTAACAGAGTATTAGTAAAGTAAGTAAGTAAGTAAAAAACGTGAAAAAGAAAAACAACAACAATCAATGTATCTGTCGTTTGCAGAAATGTATACAGTGCCAAATTGTCCATCTGTACTGTGTTATAGAAGTACAGTTTTATACAGTACAATATTTTGAAAATAGTAGGTCTACAAGCTCACATGCGTTGCATCGCGACACATTGTGAGCTTGTAGATCGGCTATTTTCAAATGGCCGAAAGAAATGTATACATGTTTAGGGCTGAAGTGAAATAATCCAAACCTACAAAGTAACTTTAGTAACTTAAAAGTTTTCAAAGAATCGTAGTGGAGTCAAGTAAAACGAAAGTATTGAGAAATTGTACATATACCTGAGTAAATGTACTTGGTTCATTTCCACCACTGGCGCCCCAAGTCGTAATCCACCCTGAACTGGAGGCCGCCATGTCCCTAACCCTGACAGACGGAGGGGTAAACAGTGCTAACGCGCCGTGATGAGCAATTTTTTGCCCGAGCCAATTGGATAAATGTTGGTCTGGGGGGGGGGGGGGGGCAGGGCGTTCCGTACGTAGCCTAGACAGAGGGAGCGAGCGCCTGGGCTCGGTCTCGTTGTTGTTCTTCTGTAATGATTCCTCGAATGCACACCGCGCAGCCTCGTGAGCGAGCACGCTGAGTGAGACCATGCAGCCTCGTGAGCGAGCACGCTGAGTGAGACCACGCAGCCTCGTGAGCGAGCACGCTGAGTGAGACCACAGACTCGTGAGCGAGCACGCTGAGTGAGACCACGCAGCCTTGTGAACGAGCACGCTGAGTGAGACCACGCAGCCTCGTGAGCGAGCACGCTGAGTGAGACGACAGACTCGTGAGCGAGCACGCTGAGTGAGACGACAGACTCGTGAGCGAGCACGCTGAGTGAGACGACAGACTCGTGAGCGAGCACGCTGAGTGAGACCACGCAGCCTCGTGAGCGAGCACGCTGAGTGAGACGACAGACTCGTGAGCGGGCACGCTGAGTGAGACCACGCAGCCTCGTGAGCGAGCACGCTGAGTGAGACGACAGACTCGTGAGCGAGCACGCTGAGTGAGACCACACAGCCTCGTGAGCGAGCACGCTGAGTGAGACCACGCAGCCTCGTGAGCGAGCACGCTGAGTGAGACCATGCAGCCTCGTGAGCGGGCACGCTGAGTGAGACCATGCAGCCTCGTGAGCGAGCACGCTGAGTGAGACCGCGCAGCCTCGTGAGCGAGCACGCTGAGTGAGACCACGCAGCCTCGTGAGCGGGCACGCTGAGTGAGACCACAGCCTCGTGAGCGAGCACGCTGAGTGAGACCACAGCCTCGTGAGCGAGCACGCTGAGTGAGACCACGCGGCCCGCGCAGCCTCGTGAGCGAGCACGCTGAGGGAGACCACGCGTCCCGGCACCAAGGTTACAATAGTTTGGGAATTTTCAATTCAGTTTATAGTTTTTAGTTCGTTTTGATTTGAACTAATTCAGTTAGTTTTAATTTGTTTTCATCCACAAACAACTGCTATAATTAAACTAAAACTAAGGGCATTTTGTCTATAATTCTAGTTAGTTTTAGTTAGTTTTGTAAACACACAATACTGTTCCAGTAACGGCGGGGCTCCACCGGGCAGTGGAGCCACCCTTCATTGATTAAAAAGGGAACATTCCCTGACGGTGACAGAGGAGACACGGCGCTGACGCGCCCGGTGGAGCCCCGGTGTTAGTTTTCGTATATTTATTTTTACTTAACTCTTTTCTTTCTTCAATTAACTAAAATGATTATTAGTTTTCGTTAATTTGTTAGTTTTAGTTAACTATAATAACCTTGCCCTGGCACGTGACAACGATATGAAGAGTGGGTAGAGAGGCCATCTGGGAATCAGAAGGTCAGAAGGTCATGGAGCCTGAGGCGTCATGGACCCTGAGGCGTCATGGACCCTGAGGCGTCGTCCCAAACCATGCACGGATTGTGCAAGGCATAGTAATCTAGTAAGAGAGTGGCGACACTAGCGTTGACTCCCGTTGTAACAATGGAATGTGGAAGTGCTCATTCTATCTCAATGGGATATAGTTCCAGCCATAGGAGCGATGTTTGGAACTATAGCCCTATAGTCACCCGCTTTGCGGCGAGGTCAAAGATTTAGCTCGCTCGGTGGTGCCTCACGTGGCTCAAGTTCGCTTGAAATTATACTTTATCGACCAAAATAAACTGTCCGAGGTTGTTTTAGGCGAGAGGCATTCCCGCGTTGGCCACAGAAGCAGTTGTTGTAGGCGAGAGGCATTCCCGCGTTGGCCACAGACGTGGGGTACGGTTATATACACAAGCCGTGTAGGATTTAGAATGTCGCGTTCCTTCCTGAGCACGACAGCGAGCACTCGTCTGTGCAAGCCATCATGCTGGGTGAATGCAGAAAGGTTATTTCCCCTCCGTTGGGAACTTGGGATGACACAATTATTTCACTATTTTCTTTTAACAACTTAAACCCTTACATACTCCATTGACTGGAGTCCCCCAGGGGTCCATACTTTCCCCTCCACAGTACGCAAATCGTTATGCCTATAATGACATCCCCAGAAGTGGAACGCGGAGGGTTTTGTTCGTAGCGGGTTTAAGAAAACAGCGGTGTAGCTCGGCCATAATTAGGCCATATAACACGGGTAGTATTAGCCATTTGCAACAGTAAACGTGGTTTTTGTGGGCTTTACGATCCCCCCAGCAACATAAAATAAAGAGGGTTTCTAATAATGTGTACTGTACTCGCTGGCTCCCTTTCCGAAGCAAAGTGTCAAAAGAGACGCTTCAAGCTTTAATACTAGATTACAGCCCCCTTTCCCCCCAGGCGGCGTGTCCCTTTACGATGTTAATGTCGAAAGCTTTAGAATGGAAAGCTGTCAGGATGTAGAAGACATTTTTAAAATCTGATCTCAGGTCAGAATGGGTTAAACTAGTGGGAGGGCAGAGTGCATTTCATCAGCCCTGAGTCACGATGCGCGCCTGCTTTACAGTGCAGCGTAGCGTCTAGTCTAATGAGGACATGATAATGGGTTCCAGTCAGCTGGACGTGTTCTCCTCTCCGAGGGGGGACGCTTTGCACTGCCTCCGCCTCCACTCCTCTGCAATGGTTGCTGTCGGGCAGAAACCTCGTACGGTATATCCTTATTTAACCCATTCTGACCTGAGATCAGATTCATACCAGGTTTTCCACTGGACAACACACTGGTCTGATGAACCCATTCTGACCTGAGATCAGATTCTAGAAATGTCAGTCGCTCTTCGATTTTTCAAAAAATAGCAGACCTACAAGCTCGTATCGCGCCACTCGGTGGCGCGATATGAGCTTGTAGATCTGCTATTTTTCAATAGCTAAAGCATGACGTGATGCCGACACCAAAATGGGTGCCCGTTCAGAATGGGTTAAACTTTTCATGTTTACTTTTGTTCCCCCATATACATTAACCCATTAACCCACAGTTTTCTTAAAAAAACTATGTTTCTATGTCGGTCGTTCTTCGATTTTTCAAAAATAGCAGACCTACAAGCTCGTAGCGCGCCACTCGGTGGCGCGCTACGAGCTTGTAGATCTGCTATTTTTCAATAGCTAAAGCATAACATAATGCCAACACCAAAAGGGGTTTCCGCCCAGAATGGGTTAAGACCTGAGAACCCGATTCTACAAAATGTCTTCTTGAATCCTATCTAATAGAAAACCCATGTTTCTATATCGGTGCATCATGGTGCTCAAACGTTTTAATTTTAAGAACCCATAGAATTATTGTGTACACCGAGCCCCAGAAGCAAATATTTGAGCTAAAAACAATCTCTTGTGTGCTAAATGTGCTATTTTTTCCAGTAGTTTAACGTTTAAACATATAATGGTTAAAGTGGTTAAAAGCGAAGGTGTAAATATAGCCAACCCTGCAGCTTGTTGCATCGCAACAGAGTATGGAGCTTGCTACACTGTATGTGATATTTAAGCTACCGGTTTTCATGAAACAACTTGACTTGAAGGTGAGAGTGGAAGTGCGTCTGTTAAGCTATACTAATAACTGAGGTAATTAAAGCGGGTCATGTTTGCATGTTTGGAATCAACCGTGGGGTCTATGTCAGTATTCAGATATTAACCTGCTGTCATGTGCCTCGTTAAGTACATTTTGAATGCCAATGCTTTTGTAGTTTTACTCGTAACAGGCAGACTTTTAACTTGTAACAGACATATTTTTGTATTGCAGTATTGATACATTTACTTAAATTAAAATCAAAACAAAAAGAAATCCACCACTGCTGATAACTGTTTTTACACACAACGCACACGCTGCAGTACTCTCAGCCTCCCGCCGCTTTAACCCATTCTGACCTGAGATCAGATTCATACGACGTTTCCACTGGACACACACTGGTCTGATCATCAACCCATTCTGACCTGAGATAAAAAAAAATCAAAAATAGCAGACCTACAAGCTCGTAGCTTGTAGATCTGCCATTTTTCAATAGCTAAAGCATAACATGATGCCAACACCAACATGGGTTCCCGTTCAAAATGGGTTAAAACCAAAGCACGATTGTGCCGTGCGCCTCGCCGGGGGTGTCTGTCAACCCCTATAGAAGTTCTTCAAGACGCCTCGTCGCCGCCCGGGTGCTTCAGGGAATAAGCTCTAATTACAGCTGCGGTCCGAACCATACAGCTAATCAAAAGAGGGCGAGAAGAAGAAATTGCGAGGAAAAACAAAAGACCTTTCGATCATTTGTCTTGCCCCCTTTCCTCTTTATCCTCGGCCCCCCGGTGTTCCCGCGCTCACACACGCAACAACGGGCTCTCGATATCTCACCTGTGGCCCCTCGCGGTGCAGCCCTGTCACTGTGAGTGGCCCTCAACGCGGGATAAAGTACCTGTCACCCGCCGCATCATATCGGCAGGCGAAGCGACTTGAGGCCACTGAGGTCGCAGTGGCGTCGCTCCTTTAAATTATTAATTTGCTGCTTCCCAACCATCGCATCGCTTTGTTCGCCGGCGAGGTGGCATCGGCCGAGCCCTTCCTCCTACTCCTCCTCTTCTTCGCCGAGGCACATTGGGGGGGTGGGGGGGGGGGGGGGGGGGGGACTTGATTTGATTTGAGTCGGTGTGTGCAAACAAACATTATGACGGCTTCACTGATGAACGTTATATGATATTACTGTTATGCGTGGTGCAAACATTATGACAGCTTCACTGATGAACGTTATATTATATTACTGTTATGCGTGGTGCAAACGTTATGACGGCTTCACTGATGAACGTTATATTATATTACTGTTATGCGTGGTGCAAACATTATGACAGCTTCACTGATGAACGTTATATTATATTACTGTTATGCGTGGTGCAAACATTATGACAGCTTCACTGATGAACGTTATATTATATTACTGTTATGCGTGGTGCAAACATTATGACAGCTTCACTGATGAACGTTATATGATATTACTGTTATGCGTGGTGCAAACATTATGACAGCTTCACTGATGAACGTTATATTATATTACTGTTATGCGTGGTGCAAACATTATGACAGCTTCACTGATGAACGTTATATTATATTACTGTTATGCGTGGTGCAAACATTATGACGGCTTCACTGATGAACGTTTTTATATTATATTACTGTTATGCGTGGTGCAAACATTATGACGGCTTCACTGATGAACGTTATATTATATTACTGTTATGCGTGGTGCAAACATTATGACAGCTTCACTGATGAACGTTATATGATATTACTGTTATGCGTGGTGCAAACATTATGACAGCTTCACTGATGAACGTTATATTATATTACTGTTATGCGTGGTGCAAACATTATGACGGCTTCACTGATGAACGTTATATTATATTACTGTTATGCGTGGTGCAAACATTATGACAGCTTCACTGATGAACGTTATATTATATTACTGTTATGCGTGGTGCAAACATTATGACGGCTTCACTGATGAACGTTATATTATATTACTGTTATGCGTGGTGCAAACATTATGACGGCTTCACTGATGAACGTTATATGATATTACTGTTATGCGTGGTGCAAACATTATGACAGCTTCACTGATGAACGTTATATTATATTACTGTTATGCGTGGTGCAAACATTATGACGGCTTCACTGATGAACGTTATATTTAGTGGTGGGCATAGATTAATTTTTTTAATCTAGATTAATCTCACTGCAATTCTGGAGTTAATCTAGATTAATCTAGATTAAAATGGCTCATTTGAACTCTGCCGAAGGCATTGAAAATATGTGTGCGCTACCTAAATAATGACCAGAAGTAAATCCTTGAACGGGCCACGTGGCCCATTAGACCAGGAGCCCTATCATAATTGGTAATGAAAATATAATAATGTTCAATACGATGTACGTGTGTTATACATTGTTTATTCAGTTAAACACGAATAACCATAAACACGTTACCATACAGGCAATTTGGAACAGTGGGTGCAAGAACAACCCCCTTTTCTGGGATATGACATTAATTAAACTGTAAACCTAGAGGTGATGAAGAACTGTTTACAGTCAGTAGCTTTGTGACATGACTTGAGTCCAACCTCTACCTCTTCCACCAGTCACTCACCTCCAGTGTGGGGCGTCCCAATCCCAACCCTGGGGCTTCCTATTCCCTCTCCTACTGTACCTCATCAGTACTGGGGTTTCCTATTCCCTCTCCTACTGTACCTCCATCGGTACTGGGGTTTCCTATTCCCTCTCCTACTGTACATGATTTGAGTCCAACCTCTACCTCTCCTTCTTCCACCAGTCACTCAGACACACCAGCTTGTTCACATTGTCTGGTGACAAACTAGATCTTTTTTTCTGTACAATGTGGCCTGCTAAAGAGAACAGTCTCTCGCATGGGACAGTTGTGGCAGGAGTCCCCAAGTACTTCTGGGCAATGTGGGCCATCTTACCATAAACAGCAGTGTGCTCTGACCACCACTTCAGTGGACACTGATCTAAACTGGCACTGGGCTCTACCTTGTACCTCTCTACAACATTGTCTACTACTGGTATCTCGTCTTCTGACTCTGACTCTGATCCCATCAGTAGTAGGGCTGTCTTCTTTTGAGGTGGCTCAGGGTTCTCCTCCCTGGGCGGCTGCAGAGCAGGTTCTTCTGCCCTCACCAAGTCACTCAGCTTTCCCCACACTGGCTCCCTCTCTGCTCTGGGCAGGCATTTGAGATCTTTGAAGCGTGGGTCCAGAGCAGTGGCCACCTTTTGATGAAAAATAAAATAAAGATTGATGGAAGAAAATGTAACTTTCAAAATCCTCCATATTTCTTCATGACTCATTCATCTATCCATTTATCAATCTTCTGGCTTAACGGTCTATAATGGTCAGCCAATACAGTTATCTTCTGGTCAGTACGTGTCACATACCTTCAGCCATTCCAGGTTTGTTTTCTCCCTCCGCTGGTTGAGGTCTTTGATGAAGGCAGTCTTGAAGCGCACAATGTAGGCAGGATCATCATCAGAGATCTTCATTGCTCGCAGGAGATGACACAGGGCAGGTAAAACGACAGAGCAGGAGACATACTTTTCCCCACCAAGGAGCTCAGTGACGTACCTACACACACACACACACACACACACACATTAAGAGGGGTGAATTGACACCAAAAACGACGCCACAATGTCACAGCAGGACACACGCGCACACACACACACACAGAGCATAGCACACAGACAGTACACACACACACAGACATCACAGCCCCAAACACAGCACGGCCACACACAGACAGCACAGCCCCAAACAAACAGCACAGCCATACACAGACAGCACAGCCGCACAGCCACACACACACACACACACACACACACACACACACACACACACACACACACACACACACACACACACACACACACACACACACACACACACACACACACACAGAGCAGTGTGCACTGTGCACACACACACAGAGCAGTGTGCACTGTGCACACACACAGCCACACACACACACACACACAGAGCAGTGTGCACACACACACACACAGCAGTGTACACACACACACACACACACACACACACATAGAGCACAGCACAACACACACTTACTTGCATGGCTCCAGCAGTTTCTCCAGCTTTGCCAACTTCTCATATTCAGCATGTGTTGGGAGGGCCAGCTTGTGGGTCTGCTGAGCCAGCGTTGCGTGCACTGCGTCTCTGTTGCGCCTCAAACGTGTGATCATCGCTAGGGTTGAATTCCAGCGTGTTGGAACGTCTTGCACGAGTGACTCCTGGTCTTGTTCAAGGGATGCTTGCTGGGCATTCAGCTCGTCTGAGTTAGCCGGACTGTGTTTGAAATGTCCGACCACTTTTCGACACTTGGCCAGTACACCATCAAAACCACCATCCCGAAGTGACATTACAACGGCCCTCTGTACAAGATGAGCAACGCAGGGCAAGTGCTCAAATGGTAATATTCTCCCTGCTGCTATCATGTTGGGAGCGCTGTCGGTTCCAATGGTGGTGATTTTTTCAGCTATGCCCCACTGATTAGCGACGTCGAGAAACTGTCTGGCACAAGCTTCTGCAAAGTGGCGCTCCTCCGTTTTAATCACACCTGACGTTATAGGAGAGACAAAGTAGATCAGAATAAGTTTGCTATTAATAGGAGACTTACAATTAGCAGGCTGGCGTTGTTGGGGCTAGCTAGCAAACGTATAATGTTGGCTGGTGGTAAAATAAATCAATCGATCCCTGATAACGTTAGCTAAAGCTGTGTAAATGTTAGGCTGAATTAGCAATATTACATGCCGCGGTGGGGTTGGTTTCAGGTTGGATATTCAGCCAGGATGGCTGGGTATCCAGCCCGAGACCAACTTCACCGTGGTAAATTAATTTAAATTACATAACGTACCTAAGGCGAACGAGTGAAGTTCCCAGCTGACATCGATGAGGTGTACAGTAACGCCAAGGTAGTTGTCGTTTTTGACAGATGTCCAATGGTCCCCAGTCAGTGCTACACACGCCGCCCCGGCCAACTTTTCATCTTTCGCAGCTTTCTCTGCGGCGTACTGGTCATGGATTCTCCTTGTGATAGTTCGTCTCGCAGGTAGTTTGTAAGATGGGTCGCCTGTGGCCGCCTGGAGAAGAAGCTCGAGCCCATCATCTTCAACCACACTGATAGGCCGGCAGTTGATGGCAATCCATTGAGCTAGGAGGTTAGTTAGCTTGGCTGATAGAGTTGGGCTGACGGGCTTGCCACGGTTGCACTCAAACATTGTAGTTTGACGAACACTTTTCCCCGGAGCCATATTAGTGCTTGGCCCGCCGGCAGCTTCGCTATCATCAACCAACGCAAAGGGATGCTTGTGCGTTAGGTGATACTTCAGACTTGAAGAACTCCTACAGTAAGCCATTTCTGCTTTGCACAGGGTGCAAACCACCTTGTTCTTGTCGAGGTTTCCATTGGGAAGCTTCTTGTAAAGAAATTTCCCCTGAAGCAAACCTGGGTTCACAGAGTCCTGCATGCTGACGTTTGATGTGGCACGCCGCACTGTTCATTAATTTCACCCGTGTCCGGTTAGGTTAGGATTTGTTACCGCCCCGCTCTCAGAGTAATTTATTTCACCTTGTCCCTGTTAGGTTAGGACTTCTCCCTCCCACAGAGTAATTCCGGCGTCCGCCAGATAAAACTATCAAAGTGAAATTCCTAGTTTGCTTGCTTTATGCAGTCAATGCAGACCCAGCTCTTAGACCCAACTTTGAGAATAGATTAATGGCGATAATTTATTTGACGCGCGATAATATTCTCGCGTTAACGCAGCACGTTAACGCCGATAACGGCCCAGCATTAGTTATATTATATTACTGTTATGCGTGGTGCAAACATTATGACAGCTTCACTGATGAACGTTATATTATATTACTGTTATGCGTGGTGCAAACATTATGACAGCTTCACTGATGAACGTTATATTATATTACTGTTATGCGTGGTGCAAACATTATGATGGCTTCACTGATGAACGTTTTTATATTATATTACTGTTATGCGTGGTGCAAACATTATGACAGCTTCACTGATGAACGTTATATTATATTACTGTTATGCGTGGTGCAAACATTATGACGGCTTCACTGATGAACGTTATATTATATTACTGTTATGCGTGGTGCAAACATTATGACAGCTTCACTGATGAACGTTATATTATATTACTGTTATGCGTGGTGCAAACATTATGACAGCTTCACTGATGAACGTTTTTATATTATATTACTGTTATGCGTGGTGCAAACATTATGACAGCTTCACTGATGAACGTTTTTATATTATATTACTGTTATGCGTGGTGCAAACATTATGACAGCTTCACTGATGAAAGTTTTTATATTATATTACTGTTATGCGTGGTGCAAACATTATGACGGCTTCACTGATGAACGTTATATTATATTACTGTTATGCGTGGTGCAAACATTATGACGGCTTCACTGATGAACGTTTTTATATTATATTACTGTTATGCGTGGTGCAAACATTATGACAGCTTCACTGATGAACGTTATATTATATTACTGTTATGCGTGGTGCAAACATTATGACAGCTTCACTGATGAACGTTATATTATATTACTGTTATGCGTGGTGCAAACATTATGACAGCTTCACTGATGAACGTTTTTATATTATATTACTGTTATGCGTGGTGCAAACATTATGACAGCTTCACTGATGAACGTTTTTATATTATATTACTGTTATGCGTGGTGCAAACATTATGACGGCTTCACTGATGAACGTTATATTATATTACTGTTATGCGTGGTGCAAACATTATGACGGCTTCACTGATGAACGTTTTTATATTATATTACTGTTATGCGTGGTGCAAACATTATGACAGCTTCACTGATGAACGTTATATTATATTACTGTTATGCGTGGTGCAAACATTATGACAGCTTCACTGATGAACGTTATATTATATTACTGTTATGCGTGGTGCAAACATTATGACAGCTTCACTGATGAACGTTTTTATATTATATTACTGTTATGCGTGGTGCAAACATTATGACAGCTTCACTGATGAACGTTATATTATATTACTGTTATGCGTGGTGCAAACATTATGACGGCTTCACTGATGAACGTTATATGATATTACTGTTATGCGTGGTGCAAACATTATGACAGCTTCACTGATGAACGTTATATTATATTACTGTTATGCGTGGTGCAAACATTATGACGGCTTCACTGATGAACGTTATATTATATTACTGTTATGCGTGGTGCAAACATTATGACAGCTTCACTGATGAACGTTATATTATATTACTGTTATGCGTGGTGCAAACATTATGACAGCTTCACTGATGAACGTTATATTATATTACTGTTATGCGTGGTGCAAACATTATGACGGCTTCACTGATGAACGTTATATTACTGTTATGCGTGGTGCAAACATTATGACAGCTTCACTGATGAACGTTATATTATATTACTGTTATGCGTGGTGCAAACATTATGACAGCTTCACTGATGAACGTTATATTATATTACTGTTATGCGTGGTGCAAACATTATGACGGCTTCACTGATGAACGTTATATTATATTACTGTTATGCGTGGTGCAAACAGTATGACAGCTTCACTGATGAACGTTATATTATATTACTGTTATGCGTGGTGCAAACATTATGACAGCTTCACTGATGAACGTTATATTATATTACTGTTATGCGTGGTGCAAACATTATGACGGCTTCACTGATGAACGTTATATTATATTACTGTTATGCGTGGTGCAAACATTATGACGGCTTCACTGATGAACGTTATATTATATTACTGTTATGCGTGGTGCAAACATTATGACAGCTTCACTGATGAACGTTTTTATATTATGTTACTGTTATGCGTGGTGCAAACATTATGACAGCTTCACTGATGAACGTTATATTATATTACTGTTATGCGTGGTGCAAACAGTATGACAGCTTCACTGATGAACGTTATATGATATTACTGTTATGCGTGGTGCAAACATTATGACAGCTTCACTGATGAACGTTCAGGATGAGAAGAAAAGAAAATAATATTCTAAATAAGGATAATCATAATATATGATATACATACAAAATAATCAAACTATATATAATCTATGATTCCTAATAAGTAGAGGGCACAAAAAGAGTCGGTATTATTATGTAACCGAAACAGAACTCTTCCATCAATTTGTGAAGCAGTGTTGTTTTTAGTTTTAGTCCGTCTTTTGAGTCAAATTTAATTTGGTTTTAGTCATATTTCAGTCATCTACAGTATAATGCTTTAGTAGTCTAGTTTTAGTCGACTAAATAATCTACAGTTGATTTTGTCGACTAAAAATAATGTATTTTTGGCAGCTGGCCTTGATGGCGTCATAGTGGCAGATGCAACCAAGCATACAATGACTTGTCTTTTAGTTCTTCTGGATCTCTTCTCCACTAGTTTCAATCAACACTGCTGTGTCGTCCCCTTAATCCTTCTCTCTCTCCCCCTCTAGGAGGCGCTGTCGGCGCTGGGCCTGAGCGACGCCTGGGACCGGAAGACGGCGGACTTCTCGGGGGTGTCGTCGTCAAAACGAGCCAACGAGCTCCACCTGGAGGCGGTCCTCCACTGGGCCTCCCTGGAGCTGGCGCCCGGCGCCGCGGCGGGAGCGGACGGTCTGGAGGACGAGAGCGTGGACCAGAGGCCCAAGATGTTCTACGCCGACCACCCCTTCATCGCTCTGGTGCGGGACAACGCCAGCGGGGCCCTGCTGCTCATGGGGGCCCTGGACCACGCAGAGGGAGAGGCCCTCCACGACGAGCTGTAGGAGCCAGGAGGGCCCCCCATGCACGGGCTCTTTGGTCCCAGGCTATGGATTTGCTGTGGATTTGTTTAACTAGTGCCGTGCGCACGTGCACCGATTGAAATAACCTCTTTAATCTAGGCCTAACTCACAATAACTAACTCACAATATACTGCATATACCCCCACTGGGTCCTCCTGGCTCCTAATACAGCTCATTGTGGAGTATTCGTTTAATGTGCAACATTGTTTTCTTAAAACCAACAAGTGTATATACAGGGACATTTCTGAAGTTGCAATTGAATGACTTTCAAGACCTTTTTTTAATACTGCCCAAACGGTATCAGCCAGATCATGGGAGCCTATCCCCGTTTCGCAATGCGCCACACCACACCATCCTCTCCCAGTACCGCACGACTAGTAAAGTACTATATTACATAAGATAGAGTAACATGTGGGTATGCTTTTCCCACCACTGCCGTTGGCAGGCCTCATAGCGTTGTACAGTACAACTTGTACTGTACCTCTCACAGGGAAGCAGAAGAGACAGTGTTGGTACGCAGGCAGGGCCGCATGGGGACACCCAGCGTGACGACCATGACACCACCATGTCACATCGCGCTGCGGTTCGGCGTGTCGATTATACGTGACACCACCGGCGTGCCACGCTCACCGCTCTACTGACACTGCATGGCTGCTTCTGCACACGCGCACGGCACGCACAGACACACGCACATATACGCACACTCACGCACAAATATTGTACATAAGGCACTACCGTACTTGACATACCGGTACGTAGATACTGGCGATGCTAACATCGGGTGGCGTGGGGCATTGACGAGGAGGGACACAGCCTACGTCTGTTTCACTTCTCTTTCTCTCCCCTCAAGCACGCACGCACACAGCGCACGCACGCAGGCACGCATATAGGAAGAGTGGGAACTGGCGAGCAAGTCAACACTGAACACACTGGCAAACAAGACGACACTATGGAACGGTAACTTGCTGACAAACAGAGTCTGACAACATTTGAACAGCAAGCGGGCAAGGCACCTATACTGTAAAAACCAGCACAATGTGTCCTATCAGAATAACAACAAGGTGTGTGTGTGTGTGTGTGTGTGTGTGTGCGTGTGTGTGTGTGTGTGTGTGTGTGTGTGTGTGTGTGTGTGTGTGTGTGTGTGTGTGTGTGTGTGTGTGTGTGTGTGTGTGTGTGTGTGTGTGTGTGTGTGTGTGTGCGTGCGTGTGAGTGTGTCAGGGGTATAGCCAGCAGTTAATCGAACTACGTACATTTAATCGGTAAAAAAAAATCTATTGGAAATTGTGTTACTTTGACATATATTCTTTAAAAAAAATGATTTAAATAAAACCCCACGCTTCTCCATTATTTACTTACTCAAAGAAGTAATCGATAGAATAATCACTGCGAAAACAATCGATTCTCGCAGCCCTAGTGTGTGTGTGCGTGCGTGCGTGCGTGCGCATGACATACAGTAGGCGATGACCATGTGCCTGGCTGGCCTCTGGTCATCCAGTTGAGCCGGCGTCCAGGGGTCCTCCATAGAGGGGTGAGGGTCCCCCAGGGCCGTGTCTCACGGAGACTGATCGCTGAGCCGAGTGCTTATTGATGGCCCTGTTTAATGCTAATAGGCGTAATGAGTCAGTATGCCTGTCAGCCACACAGAGGGGACGGGGGAACCTTTTAATCTCTTAATACCGCCAGGGATCAATGGGGTTCCTGGCCCCGTGCGCCCCCGGGAGGAGGGGGGGGGCTTCTTGCCATTTGTCACGCTGCCTGTCATTCACACACCGCCTCACCTTGACTTAGCGCATGGGTGTCAAAGTCAAGGCCCGCGGGCCAAATGTGGCCCGCCATGTCATTTTGTGTGGCCTGCCTGCCTCAAGCAAAAATATATATATATATATATTTTTTTAATAGCCAAAATATAGGCTTATAAGTAGGGCTGCATGATATATCGAACATGTACCTGAGTGGAGAATATAAGTATAAATCAAGTTGAGCAAAGCCACTCTTCTCTAGCCTGGCTCCAGCCCCTAAATCGCTAGCCACATTAAAAAATTATGTTCAGGCGATTTAGGGTCTGGTGACGCTCCCGAAGGAGGTCTCAGACTCGGTTGGAAATCCAACCGACGAATCAGCGCCGTTTTAACTCGATGACGTCAAACAACAGTGCCGTCCAGACACAAACAAACATGGCTGCCCCCACTGCGGTAACTCACGGCCGTATCAATCTGGCTATTAAATCGACGTATGATAAATAGTTTCTTTGAAGACACAAGAGGTTTTATAAACATCATCATCCGACATATTTTACCGCTTTTGTTTACATACTAGTAGCGCTCGTTGGCTGTGTTTGTTTGGTTAGCAAACGGGTTAGCCATAGCCACATGATTGACACAATGCCATCTGCTTTCCTACTATTCTGATTGGTTGGTATGAACCAATCACCGAAGACTGCCTCTTTGGCAACGCCATCCCAGAAACGGTTGTAGTAGGGAGGGCGTTCAGACTGAATAATGGAGTGAAACTAAATGAAAATTCAGGCTGAGTGTCAGGCTAACTCTTCTCTGCCCCTCTCTCTAACAGACACAGTTAACGATCGCTTGGTAAGTGCCTGCCAGACAGACAATCAGATGAAATGAAGGCAGGTGTAGAGTAGAGTGTAGACTAGTGAACTGAACATGTTCTCTTTATCAACTACTTCTCCCCAAATCCAAATGGATTTCATTTTCCATCCTGAATGGCAGTAACTAGCATACAATGAGAACTGAGAAGATCTCCACAAAGGTTTACTCATCAAAACTGATTATATAACTGTAACCATCAAAGCATGTACTCAACATATAATGGTTATGTGACCATGGCATTTACATAATATAAAATCTTATACGTTTTATCTGTTATTGATTAATATGGGGGGTGGGTTCAATGAATCGATTATTAATCGGCAGAGCTGTTGACTATTCGATTTGGCTGATGGTCACTTTGTGGCATCCCTACAAGTTACAACAAGTGAGTAAGTGACTATCTCTCTTCCATACTGGTGTGTGGCGTCTCTTGCGTGATAATGATGAAGTGGAACGGTGCCAGTAGCCCGTGCACATTATAGGGACAAAGTCGTGTGTGTGTGTGTGTGTGACCCATCTTCTCTTTCTGTCATAGTGACATTGTCCTGCATCAGATCATGTCCAAATCAGGTTCTCCAATCTCCTCTTCAGTTTTTTGAAGATTTTTTGAGTGGTGCAACCACTGACCACTCCCTTACGGAGCTATGTGTGTGGCTTGCTGGCTGGCTGGGTCTGAGCACTGTGTGTGGCTTGCTGGCTGGCTGGGTCTGAGCACTATGTGGGTGGCTGGCTGGCTGGCTGGGTCTGAGCACTATGTGTGTGGCTGGCTGGGTCTGAGCACTATGTGTGTGGCTTGCTGGCTGGCTGGGTTTGAGCACTATGTGTGTGGCTTGCTGGCTGGCTGGGTCTGAGCATAGATAGATAGATAGATAGATATTATAGCAGTGACTGACTGAGACATCGAGCGTGCGTCCGCAATTGGTTGTGGCCCCCATCAAGTGACCTTTTGACCAATGCGGCCCTCGCCCCAAGTTGAGTTCGACACCCCTGACTTAGCGGTTTACAGAGACGAGACGTTGCTATATCGCCGCATGGTGACACTAGAATAGGTTGTTATGACATGGAGTCATTTAACCCGATGGTTCCCACACGTTTTAGCTCAAGACCCAAATGGGACAATAGACATATTTTGCCCCGGGACCCACACGCGCTGCGTTGTGAGCTTGTATATCTGCTATTTTCACTACTTCTTAAACATTTTGTTTTCTAATTTCTTAGTTTTTTTTGTTAATTTCTTCATGAAATTACTGAAAAATAATATTTGTTGAATTTTGTTTTTAATTCATGGATTCTTTCCCTTTTTGGGAATGTTCCCCTAGAACTGCAGACTCACTCCCAATCTTCCGTCATAAACTCTGGAAACTCACCTCTTCAGACCGAAGCACTTGCCGGTAGCACTTGCCCTAGCTTCGACGACCTTGGATGCTTATGCAAAGGCTAAAATATGTAATTTAGATAGCATGTTATTGCGACTGTAGGTCGCAGATTACTATGAGAACCTGCAAAACCTGTCCTTCGCGTCCGTCCATCGCGCCTCGTGACACGCATATATGGCCGTCAGTCCGTCACGCCTCGTGACACGCTCCATATATGGCCATCTCTCCACTTCGGACCCTGGCGTCTACAACACAACGCCAAGGGCGGCAAGGTGGGTCCCCCCCCATTAACCCATTCTGAACGGGCACCCATTTTGGTGTTAGCATCATGTTATGCTTTAGCTATTGAAAAATAGCAGATCTACAAGCTCATATCGCGCCACCGAGTGGCGCGATACGAGCTTGTAGGTCTGCTATTTAAAAAAAAATCGAAGAACGACTGACATTTTTAGAATCTGATCTCAGGTCAGAATGGGTTAATCAGACCAGTGTGTGTCCCAGTGGAAACCTCGTATGAATCTGATCTCAGGTCAGAATGGGTTAAAAGCGTACCACCACGCCGTTGAGGGATGGGTCCTGCCATCCAACCACAGGATGGCCAGAACCATCAGAGCCTTTCAGGCTCTTCCCACTAACTGGGCCCTAACTGGGCTGGCCCGAGGCCAAACCTGGCCTTACTAATTAGGACACATTTTATGCCCTACCCGGGCCAAAAATGTAAATAAAAAAATCACTGTTGATCTGGCATCCTATAGCATTCTATAGTGTTTATATAGTTTCAATTCATGGATATGCTGTTAGACGGCTGACAGGTTCTTATGATCATATAGATTACTATTCCTATACATTTCATGTATTAGCTTGTGTTGTTCTTGCTTATTGTAAGTCTAAATGTCAAAATGTGTTAATGTTTTATTCATTAAATAACTACATTTGAATATTGTCTTGGAAGTAATTAAATGATGAGCACAATGATTTGACCTGGATAAGTAACCTCTTTTCCCCCCAACAAAAACTCGATCAATGAGTCACCCATTCCTGCACTTTTAATATGCAGCGGTGGTGCATTACTGCAGTTACAACTCTCTCTCCCGTCTTGACAGCGCTGATATAGGCGCCGGGCTCACACAGGGCAATTTCTTACTTCCACCCAGAACTAAATTGGCTGGCATTGGGCCTCGAGGGGCTGAGGAAGTAGATTTAGAGCTGTGATCCAGCGCTGCTTATTGAATTTTGACTGGCAGCAAAATGGCAAGGCTCGCCGGGGCGTGAAAGTTTCCTTGCACTGACACACACCATCCGACAACTTCCCCCGAAACTAACTTCCCAAAGGCTACGTATACCAAACAAGCTCTGTGTGTGTGTGTGTGTGTGTGTGTGTGTGTGTGTCTTCCTCTTTCACAGATGAATTATTGAGAAATAAAAGGAAAGAAATGGAACAGAAATGGAAAAGAAAAAAGTGTGCTGCCATTCATCTTAAAAAAAGAGAATAAGTGTCTTTGCGTCTGGCTGTGATGTTTTATTGAAACATCAGAGACTTTCTCCAGTGTGATTCCAAAGGGTGCTTTAGTGCTCTGTGCTCACGTACACACACACACACACACACACACACACACACACACACAATTACGTCTGGAGCACCAAGCAGAAAGAGGAAAAAGATGTGCTGTATTTTCTCGGCTGGTGTAAAAGTGTAAAATGTGTGTGTCACAGTACATCTGTCCCGTTGAGGGGGATTTATGCTCTGTTGACGGTTGCGCGGTCCGGTGTCGTCCAACCAGAAACAGCAGATCTAGAAGCTCACAATATAGCAGTCACGGCATGATGCGTTGTGAGCTTGTAGATCTGCTGTTTTCGGGTGCACTGCGCCGAACCGTAACTAAGGCACAAACCCCGAGGCGTTGTGGTTCTTTTGTAATGTGGTGCCTAGAGACGAGCGGCTGGCCCGGCTAATGCACCAACATTCCTCCAGTCTGTTACGGTAAAGAACCCATGCTGTATTGCTGCCTCCTCATTGCTAATTCAGTCCTCTTTCATTCGGTCTACTTGGCGACTGCGAGCGCACGCGGTGTTGGCTCATGTGTGCCTGTGTGCAAACACGCATAAAATGTGAGTGCACAGTACGTGTGTGTTTCTGAGTAGTACTAAAAGACATATTTTTCAGTTGAGAATGTGTCGTTTTTCTTTTGTTGTCGAAGTATAAATGGCCTGGCTGCCACCACCATCTTCGGGCAGCTTGCACTTTAGGGCCAGCTAGTGCTGTAGAGTTGTGTGGGGTCATTTGGGGCGTCCGGCCGTGGCTTTAGTGCAGTAGCTCTCAAACTTTTTTTGTGCCAACTATTAGGACCCCCAAATTGATATGTTTGGCCACGGACCCCCATCTGAAAATGTTTTGTGCCAGGGACCCCCCCCTGGCACAAAATGAATTAATTAATCAAAATTACTCAATCATTACACATTGTGAGCTTGTAGATCTTGCTATTTTCAAAACATTATTTGAAAACTTGAAATAGGACGGTCTGTATAATGAGTACTTTTCCTTTGGTACTGTACGTTATGTACATTTTAATTCCAGACTTTTACTTGTAACAGAGTACTTACAGTACAGTATATATGGCAGTATAGAGGGTATGCGCCACGTGACATCATCATCATCAGACCCCCTATGGGCAGAGCAGGCCGTTGCCTATGGCGCCATGAGGGGAGGGGGGGGTGCACCCACCAAGGATGCATATTAGGACAAACCCTGCCTAGGGCTCCAAATCGCTCACGGCCAGCACTGATCATCATCATCATACACAGAAAGTTATGCCTTCTGGCCTTGACAGCCCTGGACATCCAAACAGAAAAGTCCTATCTGATCACACTCTATTGATACTTTATACCTAAAATGTGAGTGCGTTTACTCCACCACTGACTATAGAGTGATGATGTACAGTTGTGCAGGGTGCTCTAGCCCATTCTGACCTGAGATCAGATTCATACGAGGTTTCCGCTGGACACACACTGGTCTGATTAACCCATTCTGACCTGAGATCAGATTCTAGAAATGTCAGTCGCTCTTCGATTTTTCAAAAATAGCAGACCTACAAGCTCGTATCGCGCCACTCGGTGGCGCGCTATGAGCTTGTAGATCTGCTATTTTTCAATAGCTAAAGCATAACATGATGCTAACACCAAAAGGGGTTCCCGTTCAGAATAGGCTAGGAGAGGTAACACGCCTCACAGCCCCATGGAGGAGGAGGCTTGATGACGGCTCCGGGGGTGTATGGCTGTTGTGAGCACATCAATCTATACCTCCAGATTACCACTCTCCTGCCTCCCTGCTGACTCACCTTCACATTCTATTCAGCTCAACACACGCACACACACACGCACGCACACACAGATTCATTCATTGACAGGGAACATGTAGCCCACCTTTAGTGGAGGATACTATTATGCCAGTGGTCCTCAACAGGCGGACCGCGGTCCACGACCGGACCGCGGCACACCTCTCTGCGGACCCTGGATAAAATGATAGAATAAAGAGAAAAGGCCTGGGCCGTGGCTCAGCGGTCCAGGCACCGTGGCTGGTGGTAATCCAGTCTGGCAGTGTGCCGCGGGTTCGACTCCCGATCCCGACGGCCTTTACTGCATGTCTTCCCCCCCCATCTCTCTCCCCATTTCCTGTCAGCCTACTGTCTGTCCCTCCATAAAAAATATAAAATAAAGGCGAAAGCCACAAAAAAGTCACTGCAACCGTGAGTTGAATTCTCTGTTGTATTCAATCAATGCCGAGAAACGCAATTAGCGCTCTGAATGTGGAGCGCGCGTGTGTATGTCATGATGACAATGTTGCGCTGACTGGCTCACTAGCAATTACACATTCACACATTCAGTTGAATGAACAAAATTCGATTTTTGGAGGTGAATAATGAACATTTGTCAAAGTGAAAAAATATATTTTCATACTCTGCCACCCCAGTATTGGTTGGTCGGGAAGAGACCCAGTTTGTATAGCTTGGTTTGACTGTACTAAACAGGCATAGTTGTTTTAAGGGGTGGGGGGCGAGGGAGCCAGCCCCACCCTGTGGGGCTCACCACGTGGCACGCGACCCGCAATTTCATTTGCGTGCGCATGAGACTGGACCATGGTCACATTTGTGGACCTTCAGCATTTCTAGTTGAGGACCCCTGCTATATGCAATGATGTAACGTAGTGCAATGCGATGTAATGTTTCTGTCAGTCAGGTGATGGTTTTAAACACTTCATCATCATCATCATCGTTCGAGTACACTCGAGATCTGTGGCACAATAAGCTGCTTCGACTGGTGGTCTAGTAGTTCATTCCCACGGTCAGTCCTGTGTCCCTATACTCGGAAACATCTGGAAATGTGAGTGGTCTTGTTCCTCTTGATGGGCATTCATACTCCAGTTTTAGGAGATAAATAAGGTGACCAACCGCAGTCATCGTGAAAACTACATGACTCACTGCTTATAAGCTCACAACGCAACCCCCATGCACCCAAATATTTCTCTGTGTCTGATTTGTAGCCTGCAGTTTAACCCATTCTGACCTGAGATCAGATTCATACGAGGTTTCCACTGGACACACACTGGTCTGATTAACCCATTCTGACCTGAGATCAGATTATAAAAATGTCAGTCGTTCTTCGATTTTTCAAAAATAGCAGACCTACAAGCTCGTAGCGCGCCACTCGGTGGCGCGCTACGAGCTTGTAGATCTGCTATTTTTAAATAGCTAAAGCATAACGTAATGCTGACACCAAAACGGGTCCCCGATCAAAATGGGTTAATACCAAGTGGCTGGTCCTGGTTGTGTGGATGCAATTTTCTCTCTTGATTGAAATTCCAAAATGGAATTCTGTAAGCTGGTGATTTAATGATGGCTGGTGTTACATTTGCATTGTCCATAATAATCCCTGCTCAAGTCCTTTTCAGATGCTGAACTTAATTTTAATTTTATACAGTAATAATACTATACGTTATGGGAAGCAAAAAAAAATGGATACCAAACCCTGCAACTTGTAATATCCAAACAAGAATACAGTGAGTATATAGGCCCATAGGACTGAATTAGAAGTAATTACCACTACTACTGATTGGAAAGTATGCAAATTATGTAGACAACACATAATGTAGAAAATACAAACTACTGTAACATAAGTACCTGGACTATATCCTTATTCATGTGAAATGAACCCGGGTTCCCCATTCCACAGGCCTGTATGTTACCAGTCGACTAAAGAGCCATGGCCCAATGGGCGAGTAGCAACGCAGCACCGTATAGCTTTTTTGAGTGAAATCACTGAATATACCTTTAAGTTAAGTTGTGTGTGTGTGTGTGTGTGTGTGTGTGTGTTTTGTGTGATACAGCTGCGCCCTCTGGTGGCGGGCGGGTGGTGTCACAGCGGGACAGACAGACACAAAGACAGACAGACATGATCTGCAGGGTCTCATAGTTAGTGCTCATTGCGTTCGCAATCACTGCGTTCGCAATGATACCGTTATGTGGTCTCCACTATCCAGTTCTGTAATGGGTGATTCATGTGATTATATTGTGATTTATGGATTGTATGTCATATATGTATCTATGTGATATATGGCATACAATTGAAGTTGTTATTTTGTTCATGTAAAGGTCTTGATCTTGTGCTCTGCTCTGTGGGGTTTATGGTCTCAGATTGTGTATGTTAATTGCACAGGTAATCTGTAATATCACATGAGCAAATAAGCCACAATGCCAACATCATTACAATCTTACAGTGTTCGCCAATACTTTGGAGACCCACTTGCAATATCGTCATGGCCACACCAGTGGGCCCCAGCCCACAGGCTGGGAAGCGCTGATCCGAATGAAATGACTTTGCACAGAGCAGGACTAAACCATTAAAATGACTGCTGATGACCGGCGCCACTAAATGAAGGTGTGCAACATTGCCTCCAGCTTCGGCTTCCGTGCGAACTCCCGCACAGAAAACAAAAACAAATAATTGCTTTGTTTTTATTAAGTATATTTAATTCAGCCGGTCGTGCTGCCTGCTATAGCCCCTCAAGTCTTAATGGCGGTTGGAGTTGAAGGCCAATTTTATTCAGGCTAAATCTTTTGAGGGAACCATGCACGCTGCGATTTAATTCTGTTTGCTGAATGTTATTGAGGGGTTATTGAGTTTCCTGCAGCATACTCTGTGGCCATAGGGCACAGCCTTGTTTGGCGATACGGGTAATAGAGTTGAACCATATTGTGAGTGCAGAGTGATGGCTTTGACACTATCACCATGAGCAGAGGCAGAGCTTCACCCCTTTTGAAAAGAGCTTTTTTTCTAAACATAATTTAAGGTCTAATCTGTTTTTAAATTGGAGATGATGGGAAAAAAAAGGAAACATTGACCCTGAAAGCGCCCTCCTCCCTGCTGCCTCTTTGGGTTTCAAGCCCTTGAATAAGAGGAAGAAATGCAAGCGAGCAGCAGAAGAGTGACAGTACTTATCGTTTTTACAGTTAAAAGACACAAGTGGCTCCGTTTCTCAAGGGGTCACCCAGCAGATAGAGCCTAAATGGAACAGGTGCACAGTGCATTTCTATTTACGGTCTCGTTAAATGCCTTGAGATAGAGTTGAGTGTGAGAGGCAGTCATATCGGGCAGAAACCTCTTATATCCATATTTTACCTTTTTGCTTTTTTATCTTAATTTATTTTTCATTTCATGTTTTGTAAATTAACGCCCTACTTGATCACACTACAGCGTCACACCTTGGTGTAAAAAAAGGAGCAGATCCACATGCTCGAAATGCGCGCGAAGCGATGCATTTCAAGCTTGTCGATCTGATACTTTTGCTATTTTTCCAATTTGAATCCTGAAAGGCTATACCGATTTGGACAATTGAGGTCTTCACCCAACAGAGAAGATGTGCTCGGCTACGTGGGGTGTACAAAAACGCCTGCTGTTTTTTAACATGTGCAAGCACTTAAAAGGGAATGTCACTGCATCATGTTGACATTTAGAAAGGATAACAGGGAACTTATAACAACACGGGTGTAATTTGTGAGATTGCGATGACGAACTTGTTTGAGCCGCAGCTTGTCTAAATACAAAAGATATCTATAAAATGCCCCGTCAGCCATAAATTAACCAAATTATTGTTTATAACACTATACAACGTTATCTTTAAAGCATTTCAGGAGCCCTGGGGTCCACGACGAGTAACACAAATGTATAACAATCGCCCACGGCTATAGCTACAGTATAGGCCTATAGTTTTAACCACCTAGCCTATTTGTATGACAGATAAATAGACGAAAATAGCTATAATCTATAGGCTCATATTTGTGACCTTGTAGATTGGCTATTTCCACTCTTTTTGGGGTTTTGCCATGCCCAAAATAGGGATGGTTGAAAGTATAATAGCCTTCGGGAACCAAATAACCAACGGTTTACGGACCATGTGGTCTATAGGTCAGTGTTGCGGTCTCCAAACAAAGTATAATAAGAACAACAAGTGGCTCGAATTGGAGACCTCGACATAAAGGAAGGACATCACAAAATCACAAGTTTGACGGTTTTTATTAACCATTTAGCCTTAAACCAATTAACAAACAAAATATCAACAAGTACAGTTTAATGAGGTACTTTACCAAATCAGGAGAACAAAGGAGACCTGGAGATGCTGGCCAAAAAAAGAATGAGGGGGGCCCCAGGCCACCCCCTATAGCAGGGGTCCTCAACTAGAAATGTTGAAGGTCCACAAATATGTTTTTGAATAAGACCATGGTCCAGTCTCATGCGCACGCAAATAAAATTGCTGCCCCCCTCACCTAGAAACAACTATGCCTGTTTAGTATAGTCAAACCAAGTATACAAACCGGGTTTGTATAGCTCTTTCACTTTGACAAAATATTCATTATTCACACCTCCAAAAATCCAATTTTGTTCATTCAACTGAATGTGTGAATGTGTCACAGCTAGTGAGCCAGTCAGCGCAACATTGTCATCATGACATGCCGGCCCATAATACACACATTAAGAGTGTTAATTGCGTTTCTGGGCATTGATCGAATACAACGGAGAATTCAACTCGCGGTTGTGGTGACTTTTTTTCTTCTCTTTATTCATTTTTTTTAATGTTTTTTTTGTGGCTTTCACCTTTTATTTTATATTTTTTATGGAGGGACAGACAGTAGGCTGACAGGGGGGTCACTCCCCCATCTCTCGCCCCATTTCCTGTCGGGATCGGGAGTCGAATCAAACTGCCAGACTGGATTACCAGCCAAGGTGCCTGGACCACTGAGCCACGGCCCAGGCCTTTTCTCCAGGGTCCACAGAGAGGTGTGCCACGATCCGGTCGTGGACCGCGGCCCGCCTGTTGAGGACCACTGCCCTATAAGGACGTCGAAGCTGTTCCCCCCCTCCCCTAACTTACAACCAACTAACTAATAACGAAAACTATGACTGCCGACCATCCCCAGGCCAAACTAAACTAAATTAAGTTTAACTGAAAACAAGTATTGACATGGTATTGGGTATGAGTTGTTGCTCATACCAGCCTGGGTGTGTCAGTCTGAGTGGAGAGGAGAGACAGAGGATTAGCACAGACAATGATTGAATGACTGATTGTGTGTGTGTGCTGTGTGTGTGTGTGTGTGTGTGTGTGTGTGTGTGTGTGTGTGTGTGTGTGTGTGTGTGTGTGTGTGTGTGTGAGTGATGTCATGGGGTCATTATTTCTATAGTCAGTATTGATTTCCTTTTCTTTTTTTTACACACCAATCTATTATAATGTTATTATTTTGATCATAAGACCCAATTACTGAAGGTGTAATGTAAAAGTCTCCCAGATTTTCTTAAAAAGATGTACACACACACACACACACACACACACACACACACACACACACACACACACACACACACACACACACACACACACACACACACACACACACACACACACACACACACACACACACACACACACACACACACACGCAACAAATATGGAAAATATTGGCTGGTTAAAGATAAGTTATTTCAGGGCTCTTTTGAACTGGTGAGGAGACACATTGAAAAATAAATAATGTAAATGTAAAGCATGCACTTTTCTCAACAAGTTATTAATGCTTTATCTACTAGGCTATTATTTATTTTAAATATATATAATTTTATAGCAGGCTAAACATGTTCCACTCAATTCTAATTTATGTGACTTGAGGTATTAATTTAACCCTAGAACAATGGATATCTGTTGCAATATTTCACTACAGATGAATTTTGCTACAGCTCACGTGCCATGATCCTCATCATCAGTCAGTGGATTAGTTTAGCACTGAATATTCAGATATAAAACTTACGTTAAATAGGTAAAAGTAATTAAAATATATATTAGCTGAATGCCTTCCTTCCAAGTTCTCGCGTGGGCAAATAACTACCCCATGCATGCGCATGCGTCCGTTTCTATGGAGACGAGTCTACACACCGGTGTTGTGCCAAGGCAATTAGCAGCAGCTTTGATGTGTGTTGCCTGGTCAGACAACGCGGCAACGCCAGGTTAGAAAGTTATGGTTTTTATGAAGCTACAACATTTTAACTTTAATATACTCTGACACGGACATTGTAACGTGTTTTAAAGTAAACAGAAAATCGTGGTTCACTTCTCAGTTGGCAGGACCGCAGTTTTTACCTGTCCTGAACTGATGACAACAGTATAGCTGCTAGGCTAGCTAATATATTAGTTTTTAAAGTTACACCTGCTGCTGCACTGCACGAAGACGACAAGGTACAGTACAGTCGTAGTCTGGAGTTATAACTTATAATGGGTGTTATCAAGGGACGAGAGTTTTTTGATTGATTGATTGAAATATTTATTAACAGTTTGTAGAATTGACAGTACATTTTAAGCACAAACTCAATACAAAGACTGTTAACTGTGAGTGGACGACCCAATTAAGCATTACACTTGTTTACAACAGGGTCCACATCGTTCAATTCATCAAAACATTTAGAGACGTACAAATAGACACTTCTATGTAGTTAAAGAACAGAACAGGAATTCATCATAATAGGAAGCAAAAAGGGAAAGGATACATATACAGTGAGGGGAAAAAAGGGGGGGGCGGTGGGGGGGGATTCAGATTCTCTTTCATGTCAAAGACCGCCAAATTGACACTCATTAGCCCGCGGACCCCCATTCGAAAATATACGCCAGGGACCCCCATAAGACAAGAGTGACTCATGCATGTCAAACTGCCAAACTGGGGGTCCTTGAAATTAAATTGAAATGGTTATTAGTCTACAGACCCCCATTTAATGGCATTTCTATCTCAGGGACCCCAATTTATATTGCAACATAAATGTTAATTTAACTGAGTGTACAAATGGAACCAAATGGACCCGTTTACAGACCCATAAGGGTCCATTTGGTTTCAAACTATAATTTAGTTCGTCCCACTTTGTGAACCACTGCACTAGACAGTAGACACTATGCACTGGTGGACACTGGACAATAACTAACAAACTAAGTAGAGAGTCTCAGTGTCTGTCTGTCTCTGTCTCTCTCTTTATGCCTGGTACATTATTTATTGATACTTTTTATGACATTCACTACATTATAGAGTATATAGACTATTATTAATTAAATAGCCTACTTCAATAGTGCAAATAGACGATCTACAACCTCACAAATACATATTTTTTATGTGTTATTTTCACTATATAGGCCTATATGTTCATTGTTTTGTGTCTTTGGTGAGAACTTGAAGTGAGTACATTTGAATACATCAACTATGTACAGCACTTTTGAATACTTTAAAAAAGCCTCTAGAGCGTCGCAGTCCCTCTCCCAAACACAATTTTCCGGGCCAAACAAAGAATTAGAAAGTAGAAAAAATAACGGCAGTTTACAACACTTTCTTCTTTGTAATTATTTGTTTGGTCCAAAATATTGTCTGTGTTGTCATGATTTGTCACGACAAGAGTTGGCTTCGTACGACGCTTAAAAGGTCTTTAAATGAATAATTTAAGAAATGCCTATGGGAAAAATGCATTGGGATTCATTTCCTGGGCCACTCGTTGTTCTGAAAGGGGGAGGGACTGCGACGCTCTATACTCCCGTACTTTAAAAGCTGCACTCTGTAACTTTCCTTCTACCCCGGATTTGAACCCAGTTCACGCCACAAGTGCTGACATTTTTTTTGGGGGGGGGGGGGGGGGGTCAGTACTCTCCATCCCTGGCTATATATCTGTTTTTGAAGTTACACATATAGCAGCACATTCCACGAAGGCAATAAGGTATTGACAAAAAAAAAAAACTGTCATATTGCCTGACATTATAATGTGTTTTTTTACCAAGGGATGAGTAATGCTGTGACGTGTGGGAGACTGGAGAACAGACAGACAGACTCTCACTATAAGCGGTGTTAGCAATTGCTCTTCTCTGTCTGTAAGTCCATTGTGTTTTCCCAGCAGCAGGTAGTTAATCTGCCTCCAGCACGCTGTCTCTCCTGCAGCCAATATTAATGTTATTGATCACTGTCAACTTAACCTGCTGTGTGAAGTTGCCACGCTGGCGTTCCGTATCTCCGGTGCGAATGTTTCTTTTTTCATTACTCTTTCTTCCTCCCTCCCCTCCAACAATAACCTGTATTCTTTATTGCACACAGTCGTTAGAAAGTGACAACTTGGGGGGAATTAACCCATTCTGACCTGAGATCAGATTCATACGAGGTTTCCGCCGGACACACACTGGTCTGATGAACCCATTCTGACCTGAGATCAGATTCTAAAAAATGTCAGTCGTTCTTCGATTTTCCAAAAATAGCAGACCTACAAGCTCGTATCGCGCCACTCGGTGGCGCGATATGAGCTTGTAGATCTGCTATTTTTCAATAGCTAAAGCATAACATGATGCTGACACCAAAATGGGTGCCCGTTCAGAATGGGTCAAAGTTTCAATAAAGAAGTGGACCGCTGCTGTGTGGGCTTTGACAAGTGGCGTGGTGGTTGTGGCGAAGAAAGAACCGAGGGAGAGGGAGGGAGACGTATCAGTCCTACCAAGATAAATAGTTCATGAAGTTGTTGACTCCAGCATTTTATTACTTTTGTCTCTGAATTTTCCGCCTGCGTGCAGCTCCATTTGCCCACAAATTGTTCAGCACTCGGCCCATGGGGAGCCTGTCAATCGGGTGTAGTGGAAAAGGGGGCCAGTTTAATATTGAACTCGGCTGGCCTTTTCCAAGGCGTGATGCGGAAGTCAATGAAAGGCTGCGGGGCCCTTTGACATACTGTAAGTTTGATTTATACCTTTGGCCACCTGCCGAAAAGAGCAGATCTTCAAGCTCACAACGTACGTGTTGCATTGTGACGTGAGGCATTGTGAGCTTGTATATCTGTTGTTTTTGGCAGGGACACAGTAGGCAAGCGCTAGGCGCGAGTCACACACTACATTTCCATTTCCCATGTTGCCCTGGTTTGTAGTTTGCTTGACATATGGCAGAGCTTTTGGCTCACTGAAAGAAAACTACAAGTGGAATAGAAGTTTTTGAGCTATTTAATTCTGATAGGACACTGAGAGAGATTGGAAACGGGAGAGAGATTTGGGAAGTGTCATGCAGCAAATCTGAGGCACTGAATTGGACAAATAGTTATATTATTTCTGTTGTTGAACTATCAGGTGAGCCATTGGGAGCCAAGAATGACACGCATGCGAACACGCACACTTAATCATTTATTTATGTCCACATAAACACACACACACACACACACACACACACACACACACACACACACACACACACACACACACACACACACACACACACACACACACACACACACACACTTTTTAACCATTTATTTATGTCCACACAAAGGATATGCATACAAGGACACAAATATTATAGGTGCATTAAAGTTACATCTGCAAAGTCATGACATGTGTTTTCAGGATACAACAGGCATGTCACTCAGTACTCTATGGGTATAAGTAACAACGTCTCCGCCATATATGACTACCAATTATAGCAGTGTGCGCATGTGTTGCAACTTGCAAGTGCGCGTAAACACAGCTGATGTGTTTGTGCATTTGCAATTATCACCACAGGTATGGCGATGAGGTTTCTTTTGAAAATGCTACCGAGTCTATTTAGTGCTTAATGAAAGGATGTAGCCTCATAGCCAGTGCATTCATTGAATTCACACCACTTTAGTGTAGCTATGTTAACTAAGTCTAGCTTGTCTAGCGTGTGTGGTTGCTATGGTAACTGCAGTGTTGCCTTTTAATGCAATTGTTGTGCATCTAGACTTGACAATGCATGAGAATTGATTCTGTGGTTTTCTGCTTTAACAAAATATGGGTTTTCCGGTTATGTGATTGAATCTAATTGCTTATTGTTTAATTAAAATTGTTATCCTATAGGCCACAATTTCTCATGAATATGCCTGCTCATATTGATTTATATTGTACAGCCATATGTACTTGGACTTTGTTGTGTCAAATTTGCTATGTTGTTAGCTGAGGTGCAAAAGAAAGTAAGAAACAGCTCTTTTTTCCAAATGACTCGGGGAGAACCAAGTCACGCACGCACGCACGCACGCACGCACGCACGCACGCACGCACGCACGCACGCACGCACGCACCTTTATCCTACTGTCCCTATTTTGGGCACGTCATGAAGATTGCTGACAAAAGCAGATCTTCAAGATCATAACTCGCACCCTTTCACCCAGCCCTGCTCTTACACCCTTTTTATTTTTTTCTCTTCTGTGCTTGCCGATGCCATTCTAGGACCACCCATGGCAGACGCACGGCCACGTCCCCCGAGGAAGCCGCGGGGGTCCGCCAGTCCCCCGGGGAAGCCTAGGGGGTCTGCCAGTCCCTCAGGGAAGCCGCGAGTGTCCACCAGTCCCCCTGGGAAGACACGGGGGTCCTCCAGTCCCCCTGGGAAGACGCGGGGGTCCGCCGCCAGCAGCAACACACGGCCACGTCCCCCGGGGAAGCCGCGAGGGTCCGCCGCCAGCAGCAACAGCAGCAGCGTCAAGTCCAAGAGGAGAGGCCCCAGCGCCAGCGTGACCCCCCCAGCCCCCCGCAGCCCCGCTGCCCCCCCCACCAACCCCCAAGCCTGCTTCCCTCCCCGAAGAGGTCCTGGACACAGCGCCCCCTGAAGGTACTGTATATACTAGAGCGGTAGAGCCCACAAAAAATATAGCACACATACTATATCGTAGCTGCACCGACGTAGTTATTATTTAGTCACACAGCTCTTGTTTATGCTAACAAACTAAAGTTTTCAAATAAATGTAGTGGAGTAAAAGTGCAATATTTGGTTCGGAGATGTAGTTGTTGGAAATTGGAAATACTTAAGTGCAGTACAAATACCTCAAAATTGTACAGTACTTAAAGTAATTAAATGTACTTAGTTACTTTCCACCACTGTATGCACAGTACAGTGTATATATAGGCCATGTGTTGCCCATAAACACCCCCCCCCCCCCCCCCCACACACACACACACACACACACACACACACACACACACACACACACAGCTTAATGTTATGAACACTTGCTTTGATATAGTCTCCGGGAAAGTATTGAAGTGACAAGCTATAGCATAATTATCCTGTAAATACTTTTCCAAAATACCCAATTATGCAATTACATGATTGCCTGTGCACATTATGACAAACAATTCTCCTGTTCTTTTCATCAGCTGTCTGTAATTTTTTTAAGTCTTGATTTATACAATAGCACAGCAGAGCTCAGCACAATTATATCAACCTTGAACCCCAAACTGCTGTCGAAAGTAATGATTGTGCTGCAAAATAATCACAAAAAAGAGAGAGGCTACATTATTCTGACAATGCGAACCAGATGTATTTATGAAAATTGGTGTCGCTGCGTCACTGCATTTCCAGAGGCTTTTCATGTCTTGTTGCCGTGTGTGTGTGTGTGTGTGTGTGTGGGTGTGTACTAGTATTACTATACTTAAGTTGTGAGGGCCAAATGTATCCACGAGTTGTCAGGCCCATTATGGGTGGCAGTGGAGCAGGGGTAGAGTGGCCGGTAGAACAGCCAGATGGGAACCAGAAGGTTCCCAGTTCAATGCCGGTGTTGAAGTGTCCTTGAGCAAGACACTGAACCCCTAATTCAGTGTTAGTAGAATTGAGTAGGTTGGTGGTGCCCTGCATGGTTTCCTCCGCCGTCAGTGAGTGTATGGGTGAATGTAATGCACATGTTGTTGTGTAAAGCACTTTGGATAAAAGCGCTAAATTTGACCATTTACCATTTTCCTGGTCTTCAGAAGAAAAAGGGTTGTTGTTAGGGCTGTTATTATGATCTACAAGCTCACACAACACGTGTGTTTCGGCATGTAGCGTTATGAGATTTAACAGTATGGTATGGTATCAAACAAAATACAGTATACCACGGTATAAAATAATAATAAATAATAATAATAATAAAAATGTTTTGATTCTTTTTGGGGGATTTTCTTTTTTTGGTACTACGGACCGTAAATTTAACTATATTGTATAGAGACCTTCTGTGAAGATCTAAAGTATGTTTGTACTGCCTCTATCTGTTAAAAATTCTATGAACACACATTTGCAATGTGGCAGTTGCGCAGCATCTGCACACATTATGCACATATTAAAACAAATCATTAAATACCGCAAGCTCACACATCTAATGGTATCAATGCCATGGCTGTTGATGGCGCGGTAATATGGTATACCTTTTCATGCCTACGTGTGTGAAATTGCTACTAAAAGGTTGATGTCCTAGTATAGTAATACTGTGTGTGTGTGTGTGTGTGTGTGTGTGTGTGTGTGTGTGTGTGTGTGTGTGTGTGTGTGTGTGTGCTCTTCCATCAGTCACAGAGGAGAGTAATTCAGAAGAAGAAGTGAATAATGGCTTGGCGGCGGTGGAAGAAGAACTGCACATCGGCCAGGTAAAGCCATCAAGCTGCTAATGGAGACTTTGTCAACGGTGAAAAATGGATTGTTAGCCTTTCCTCCCGAAAACCACTTGTGGTGGCATTTTCATATGGGCCAACGGTAGGGTTACGCTAGATGAGCATTGCAGCTGGACGTTGGAGTATACTGTAACAGCCCTCGGTTTTAAGCAGGAAGTCAGAGCGGCGCTGCCGTTTTTTCTCCGCAACGTTCGAATGCTTAATTTATGATCCGTCAGTCATACATCGGTGTCGAAAATAGTCCTCTCTGCAAGCTCGGAGCACGCCGTGGACATGGAGCGTGTCTCAGCTTGTAGATCGGCAACTTTCGGCTTGTGATACAACTTCAACTTTCATTTTCACTTTAACCCATTTTGGGCTATTGAAAAATAGCAGATCTACAAACTCATAGCGCGCCACCGAGTGGCGTGCTACAAGCTTGTAGGTCTGCTATTTTTGAAAAATCAAAGAACGACTGACATAGAAACATAGCTTTTTCAGAAAACTGTCAGGATGTAGAAGACATTTTTAGAATCTGATCTCAGGTCAAAATGGGTTAAATATTTGCTCTGAAGTTAATACTTCACACATGTTATTGTTGTGATCGGGGGTCGACCCAATCAGTATTTGTGTAACAAGCCCCTCTTCCCACACCCAGAGAACCATAGAAACCAAAAACACAGGCCCACCTTTAAAAAAAAAAAAAAAAAAAAAGTTATCAACCACATGCTCTATGCTGGAACGCGTCCATAAACGCTGAATGGGAGACTTGAGTGTGCGGGCCCATATGTTTGTTAAAGCTTTTACGACCAATTGGACCTCATCCTATGGTATTGATATCCCTGCTCGAGCAGAAAATTACACTTATCCTCAGAAAATCCCCCACCAACACCCGACTCCGATTCAACTTTTCCATATTTTGTAATTGATTCTCAGCACATTGGCATGACTTCACAGATTAGATGAGGGGGCACCTTCGCTTTCATTTGGCACACAGAGGCTGATGTCTATCCCCGGCAAACTGAAACTATAAACTTTTTCTCAAAGGCGGAACGAATTGAATATTTATTGAATCATCCTTTATGCATCCGTCATTTAGCTACGCTTTGGTTGCAGCGGACGACACCACAGCTCATCGCGGTTACTCACAAACTGTAATACAACGGGCCGTGAACCTGAACTACCCCACCGGTGCTTCTGCCAATATCTATCTCCCCATCCTTCTCATGTTTTTCTTTCTTTGGAGCTCACACTTCCCTTCGCTTTAGAAGAGCCGGCGGCAAGTTTCAGCTCATATCTGGGGTGACACTGTGTAGAAGCAAGCAGAATAATGCCTGCAAGACAGGGTGTTTTTACTAGTCCCCTTTTTAAACGAAAACCAAACTATAGTCGACTGAGAACTTAGAAGTGGATGAACTGAAAAGCGACTTAGTTCTTTTTTGTGTTCACCTTGTCAATCTGTTTGAAAAGCGTCCTCTTTCTGTTCACGCTAGTGGTCAGCACAGGGCGAAAAATAATTAAAATGTAATATATTTAGCTATTTGTCATATTATGTCATATACTCAGTACTCACACCACCGTCCAAAGTGGTCAGTTAGTTTCAGATTGGTTTGAGTTTTTTGGAATAGGCACAAAAACATAGCTGAATGACAGGTGTAATAACAAAATTACAATTCTTTGTTGTACAACAACTTCTCATCATTGCACTTTCAAAAAAGGTGGAAAGAGAGAAATAATTAAACCGAAAAACGGGTCAGACATTCTGTACAATTTGTTCATACTGTGTTTTGGTTACGTTATGTTTTGTGTTGTTTAATATCAAGCTTTTTTTTTTTATCTTTAGTGTAATATTGTCTGCTGTCAATCCTTGTCAACACCCACGGAAAGACAGACAAAATGGCAATGGAATGAAGCGGTTAAAATAGCAGCAGATATTTTACTTGTATATCTGTAATGTACAATACTGTAGCCAGGCTCTAGTGCAGCGCTCCACCATTGTCAAAAAGGATGATATAACATGGCTGAGCGCGTGGTATTTCTATTGAAGTCCTTGAGGATGTACCTGTGTCAACAATGTGTCGTTGATGTATGAATGTCTGAATGCTTGTGTGCGTGATTTAAAGTGAGTGCGTAGGGGTGAGCATAGGGAAGGTCTCTCTCTGTGGGGATGCGTGGGTTTGCCTGCCTCGCCAATTCAATACATAAATAATACAATATGCCATCTCTCTAGGTCGTCCTCAGTTCTCGCCCTCGTTCTTGAGTACATCCACGTATGTTAGCGTTGGACGTCCTCGTGATTGGTGCCCGTTGTGTTGGTTCCCACAGCACTAGTTTGCTGGCTGGCAGCTCTTGGTGTCTTTGGCAGTGTCCTGCTAGTCTCATTCTCCTGGCTGCTATTTTCTGGCTCACCCTTTGGCATTCCATCATACAGATTTGTGTTGGTAACATGTGTGCTCTTACTGATGTTGGGTGCATTCTGGTGTAGCACCCATCTAGAGACTTCTGCAGGGTTGGCTTCAGGGTCCAGCATTCACTGCCGTATAGGAGAACAGACTCGACCGTTGCGTAGAAGAAGCTGAGTTTGGTTTGACGGGGGAGGTTGGAGTTCCATACACTGGCCATGCCGTTTAGGGCCTTCCATGCAAGGGCCTTTCCTCACTTTCAGGTCTTGTTCGGTTGAGTTGACCCATGAGCCCAGCTACTTGAAGTCCTTGACTTCCTTCAAAGCAGTGCCTCCTGTTGTTGTCAGAGGTAGATGCTCTGATGAGATGTTATAGGACTGATAGCTTCAGTTTTTTTTTACATTCAGCCGGAGGCCAACCTTGGCACACTCTGATTCCACTCTCGTTCCACACTTTTTTTTTAATCAATGTCTCTCCTATTGTACCATCAATTCAGCATGGAATTGTGGACAAAATCTTATCCAATGACAACAAATATGAACTGGGTCTGAGAGGCTAAAATCTCATTAAATAGTGGTCCGTGGCACAAATGGCAAAATAATGGACGAACTTTGATAGTACGGTAATAAAGTGTTGAAAGCCACTGCTATAGGAGGATCAAGTTGTGATCACACAATAGCATGCTTAGTGAACCCCATGCTCCGTCACTGTTGTTGTCACTGTTCCCACCATCAACTGAATTAATGACATTAATTACATCTCCCTGCCAGGGAAGGTAGAGGTAGCACTTTACATGCAACGACCCGCGCCCCGTGCTGTGAACAGTGCGTGCGTGCGTGCGTGCACAGCACAAACACGCGTCCTCCTCCCCCGCTGAAAAACCAAGTGTGTGGGCACGGCGTGATCACATGCATGAACACGCACACATTTGCCTCACTATGCTTGTGAGGACATCGGACATTTTAGGACGGTGATTTTAATTTATGAATCATCCATCGGGCCTAATCCTAACACCCTAAACCCAACATGTAAATGTCTAATCCTCAGACACACACCTGAATCTTTTTCCTAATTGGAGGCTTACTGTAACTCTCTAAATTCCCCAAATCCTTTGTTTTACCCATAAAACATTCTCTGGTGAGGACCAGGAAATTGTGCTCTTTGGTGGGTACATTTGGCTCACAACTATATTAATCCAAGTACACACACACACACACACACACCCTGCCCGTTAGCATTATTCGGCGAGGCGTCCCCCTCCTGTGTAATCTGCATAGTGATATCATTTGGGTAAAATTGGAGGCGGCCACCTGCTGTGTGTTGAAATTGCAGGTAAAGAGGAAGGGACCGCCCGCCGCGGCTGCGGTGATTTGTCGGGCGACTGAGTTATTGCGGTCACGCCACACCTGTGACAAAGCAACGGGCCACAAGTCATTTCCAATGGAGGCCGTGTGACAAACTGGTGGCCGACACTTGTGGCTGTCAGTGGAATAGGAATTAAATAAAGGTATAAACAGAACTGTGTTACATTAACACTTTGGGTAATACTATCTTGTGAAACTATAAAAAAGATTGTGCATTTTCTGTCGGAGATAGTTATACAATATACATCCATATAGGAGACGTTTATACTTTTGATAAACAGTGTACACACAATGGTTTGTATTCCATTTGACATCCTTCTCCTGTCACAGCAGCTCACAAATCTCGCTGCTGTGTTTTGCATTTGCATATTGTTGTACTTGTGTGCAGTGGGTGCACAGTCTGTGCACAGACTGTGCACAGTCTGTCTTCTCTTGTCTTCTGCCTATGGCGACCTTTTTCAATCACAAGACTGTGTTCACTGAGTCTATATCGAGTTAATGTTTTCCTTAGTCTTGGGTCAGTTACTGTGCTCAAGTATTCCGCTACTGTGTATTCTCTATTTAGAGCTAAATGGCATTCAATTTTGCCCTGGTTTTTGAGTAGATCTTTTCCAGTGTGTGAGATAGCTTTCTTTTAGTTTTCTTATGATTTGGTGTAGTCCCATTTGTTTTCTGTCTGGTAGTTGCGCTTGTGTTAGTCCCAGAACTAGCTGGCTGAGGGGACATCTTTCCAGTGATTCACTGTGTGTGAGGGCCTTTTTGTGGAGCGTGTCCGGTTCACTTTCCTTTAGTGCTCTCTTTTGGGTTTTCAGTGGGTATCGTCCTAATTCTCTCTCTCTCTCTCTCTCTGTAGCGTGAGATGTTCAGGAAGCGTGTGGCGCTGCTGGGTGTGACAGAGGACTCGTGGACGGAGGAGAACTTGCAGCGTCTGGACCAGTACGCCACAGACACCTCCATCATGCTGATGGTGGTGTACCTGGACCCGTCGTCCGCTGGGCTGCAGGTGCAGTTCGCCATGCCCTCACAGGTAAACACATTAGGGCTACTTCCATCAGGTTCTTTGAGGGGGCCGATCTGATCACTGATTTTCGGCCGATACCGATTTATTTTGAAAGGAACATATTTAAGCTTTGCTACAGTATCTGTCTCGTTTTGAATGGTCTTACCTACCCATATCATATTGATGACACTGACTTGTAGCTTAGTTTGCCCCACAGGAACGCGCCCAGGGTGCTGAAGTTAGCTCAGCACATCAAGTTTGTATTTCGTTTTCGTCGGTGAAAAATGGTAGTCGACAAACATTTTTCGTCATAGTTTCAGTCGAAGAAAGCAACACTGCTCCCCGACTAATGAATGTATTTTCAAAACAACGTAGACATGTAGGCCACATGTGCATTATGAACACATTCATAAGTCTTGTTCATGATCCATCCATCCATCTTCAACCGCTTCAACCGCAGATTTCCCTCTCCAGAGCAACATTAGTAACTTCCTCCTGGGCGATCCCGAGGCCTTCCAAGGCATGAAATAATATAGCGGACGTATTGACCAATTACTATTTTATGATTAAAATGAGAGAGAGGTTGCTTGCAGGCTGCAGCTGGGGGAGGGGGCTAAAGGGAGACTCCTCTTCTCTTCTCCTCTCCTCTCCTCTCCTCTCCTCTCCTCTCCTCTCCTCTCCTCTCCTCTCCTCTCCTCTCCTCTCCTCTCCTCTCCTCTCCTCTCCTCTCCTCTCCTCTCCTCTCCTCTTCTCTTCTGTTTTTTACACAATTCATCAGAGTTTTAGCAGATGCATGTACCGGTCTTGGCTGAATGGAATATTAACAAGGCGCCACACTCAACGCACTTATAACAGCTCCTACTTTGCTCTCGTCTTTATCCATGTGTGGGGATACGCAGGAGAGTTGCCACGGTTGCCTTCTTATATAAATTCGCTTTGAGCTTAGCTATAGTTTGCTTTCACATCACACTGTTGTCGGGATCCGTGATCGTGATATAAAGTATCTAATTGCACGCCGGTGTTTTCATTCAAATCAGCGCAAGGCAAACCAGGACGGGGCTGATCCTAAACCAGCATAATCATCACACAAGTAACACAGCCGTTCATGTCGCTGCAACACTAACCTGATCCTAGGTCAGCCTAAATTATCACACAACAGAACTCCCCGTTCGTCACAACAGTGCAGTACAGCGACTGCAATACCGCCCTAAGGAGAGTAAGACTTGTTTATCAGTAATCAGTATAGTTGAACATAACAAATCTATTATAATATTTGTTTGTGTTGATGAAAACTGTATAATCAACAATATCAACAATTATACAAAAAGTCGATTAATTTAAATCCATACGAGAGTCCCTCAGAGCTCTGTAGAAGTTTTCACGCTACATTAAATATCTTCGCATAAAATCGCCGATCGACAAACTCACAGCGAACTTGTCGATTTTCCTATTCTCTGCAAAGGTTCTCCTCGGAGTACGGATGCTGGTGTTTAACCCATTCTGTCCTGAGATCAGATTCATACGAGGTTTCCGCCGGACACACACTGGTCTGATGAACCCATTCTGACCTGAGATCAGATTCTAAAAATGTCAGTCGTTCTTCGATTTTTTCAAAAATAGCAGACCTACAAGCTCGTATCGCGCCACTCGGTGGCGCGATATGAGCTTGTAGATCTGCTATTTTTCAATAGCTAAAGCATAACATGATGCTGACACCAAAATGGGTGCCCGGTCAGAATGGGTTAAGTGGTTAACGGAGAAAGTAATCGATAGAGCGATCATTAGTGAAGATAATGGCTAGTGTGAGCCCTACAGCGTATGGCTAAGTGTCCTGTACTAACAAGTGGTTAAGTGGCCAAGAGCACACACTGTACTGTACAGTACATGCGGCCCCTGCAGTGAGATGTGTGCCATTGAGCCCTTAATGACTCAGCCGTGAGTCCCATTGAGCCCTGTAATGAATGCTCTGACATTGAGCATCTGCAGGTGGGGGGGGGGGAGAAGGCATCTGTGTATAGAAGTCCTATGAAGGTGGCTCGGCTTTTCCCCAAACAATGGGTCGGTTACCCATTTTTTCCGTCCGTGTGTCCGTCCGTGTACAGCTAATCTGGCACTTTGTGTGATTTTACAACGGTCTGGCAGCCGTCATTGACGTACACCTGTGATCTGCACATTTCAGGGATTTACACTCCATATTGTGAATTGCACCTTGTTTTTTGCTTGGAGAAAATAAACCCTTCCTTTAATCACTTTATTTACACGTTATTTACGACCAGCATTGTGAATCGGGGCCCATTGAGTTTGTGTCCCAGAGAGACACCTCATGATAAATCGTCTTGTCGGTTGGAAACCTCTGTTACCTGTTAAACTATCCACATCGTGCCTTGTGGCGCATAAGGCCTGGATTGGAAACCTCATACATCCAAAACGGTTTACTTTTCAGGATTCAAACACGGCGCTTCGAGCTGCGCTTTCGAGTTTGCTGATCTGCTACATTTGATGCTTTTGTGTGACGCTGTAATACGATCTTGCCGTAGCACTTACCCTAGCCTCGATGACCTTGGCTTGCAGGCGAATGAGAAGGCTATAAAATGTAAATCAGATGGCATTATTATTCTACTGTTACGGTTCTTAGTTTACCTATGATCCTATAGATGAATATTGTTATGTATTTGATGTATCACCTTGTGTTGTTCTTTCAGTAGTAAGTCGTTCAGGATTAATTGCGTCTGCCAAATGCATGAATTGTAAATTGTAAGTAGGGCTTTAATTTATGGAAAAAAAAACACACAAAAAGTTAGAATATGGAGATAAGAGGTTTTTCTACGACCCAACAGCAACGATGCATCTTTTATGTCCGGACTGGAGCTAAAAAAGTTTGGGAAGTTGTGCCGGCTATAATGAATGTAGTGACATTGAACATCTCAGGGGGGGTCGGCATCTGTAATTCCTATGAGAGTGCTGCTGTCTGACTGGCTTTGACTGTTACAGTACGTGTCACCCTCAGAGGAAACATTCACCTTATGCATTTCAAGCAGGCCTGCAGTGTGTCTGGGTGGACAGACAGAGACAGACAGACAGACAGAGAGAGCAGAGCCGTGTTTATGCCGTGTCACCCTGTGCATACTCATTCTCAATGGTGGACGAAGTCCTGAGATAATTATGTTACGTTACTTAACCCATTCTGACCTGAGATCAGATTCATACGAGGGTTTCCGCCGGACACACACTGGTTCTAATGAACCCATTCTGACCTGAGATCAGATTCTAAAAAATGTCAGTCGCTCTTCGATTTTTCAAAAAATAGCAGACCTACAAGCTCGTATCGCGCCACTCGGTGGCGCGATATGAGCTTGTAGATCTGCTATTTTTAAATAGCTAAAGCATAACATGATGCGGACACCAAAAAGGGTGCCCGGTCACAATAGCCCTTAACACATAATATGACCCGAGACCAATTTTATAAATGCCATCTAAATTGGTAGTTCCCACACTTTAAAAGATCCCTCAAAAATAACAGATGTACAAGCTCACAGCGTGGCATGAAGTGACACGCTAATATGAATTGGCCAAGCAAAGCTGATAAGCTGATAGCAGAAATATAGTACAGAACAATGGAAATGATCAAGTAAAGTAAAAGTGGTTCTTACAGTAAGTACGGTATTGGAGTGAATGTACTAAGTTACTTTTCCTCCACTGTTCATATCAGTATGCATGGAGAGAGACGACTTTGAAGTCTTTATGCATCCTTGTCGTCGGCCACGTCTGATACCGCCGTTATCCCGACTAATAGAAATGTCAAACACGCTCAGAAAAGCCAGACTTCCATTCTCTCTCGGACAGCCAAAGATGTGAATAGAGATTTCAAATGGGCCATGTCCAAGACGCACACGTGCACAGCACACACACACACACACACACACACACACACACACACACACACACACACACACACACACACACACACACACCACACACACACACGTTTTGTATTACTATGCCAACGAGGATATCAACATTTTAGGGTGCCAATTTTGTGAATGCCATTTCTTCTTTTATGTTTCGTGCCATTTCATTTTTTATGCTAACCCCAAAGCCGAAAATAGCGGATTTGCGCATTAGCTGTTTTTGCTACCGGCATGCATCCATTTATGTCAAGGACCCCCAATATATTAGGCATTAAGACATTTTGGGACCCACTGCTGGTACATTGAGCTGTGCTTTAAAAATTGTCTACAGAGGCTGCCATAACCTGAATCTATTCCTAATCTATTCCTTCTTACGAGGACCAGGAAAATTGTCCTTAAAGGCGAATTCCATGCTAGAATGCTTTCTTATCTTTCTTACCTTTCTTTGTAGTTGTTACGTCCCCACCAAAGAGGTCCAGGTGTTTTTTTGTGCAGAAACTCCTTATTGGCTATCTTCCCTACCATAAGCCCTCAATGAATTGCATTGCATTGAATGGGAATTGAATGGGGATATGGGGTGTTACTGTTATGCTAGTTCGCTTATTTCCATCGAAAGAAGTAGTAAAGTGTGCCGCTTGGGATAATATTTACATTATGAAGAGAGGATATATACAAAGAAATTATAATTTTGAGCGATGGAAATAAGCGAATTAGCACAACACCCCATAGCCCCATTCAATTCCCATTCCATTCAATGCAATTCATTTAGGGCTTATGGTAGGGGAAATAGCCAATAAGGAGCTTTTGCACAAAATAACACCTGGACCTCTTTGGTGGGGACGTAACAACTACAAAGAAAGGTAAGAAAGCCTTTTAGTATGGAATTCTCCTTTAACAATGTGTCTCTCTTTCTCAAATTCTACCATAAATCTGGTCACATTTGGTCCTCACAAGTACAATAACACACACACACACACACACACACACACACACACACACACACACACACACACACACACACACACACACACACACACAGTTGTAACAATATTACAACTGATACAGTTGTAACAATATTACAACTGATACGCTTTCATAGATTGTGGTAATGATGTCCCTGAATAGCAAGCCGGCTGCCTCTAAAGAGACCCAACGGACTGAATGGAAATGTGTCGTCTCCCTTTTGTTTCCCTGCCACAGGCGACACACAATGGATGCTGGGATTTAATCATATTTGCGGATGACTCGTCATGCAACACACACACAGTATTATTGTTTTCATTTTCTTTATAGTGGTTCTCTTCCAACCGGGAGGCGAACTGTTCCACACAAGTTTCGGGCCGATATGCGCCCTTCAATCCTACGTCGCACCGCCGGTCCATAATTCATAGTCTATTCATAGTCATAGACTTTGAATAGGCTGACTATGTCAGTCCTTGTCCCTTTTATGCCCATATGTGAGCATGCCCCTTGTTGTGCATTATTGCAACCAGTTAACTATGGAATCGTGCATTTCCTGTCAGTCAGTCATGTATCACTCTAAATCCCCATACATGGGCAAAGCCCCCATATATGGTGCCCAGGTCTTGTGACATCACGTGGCATCATCAGGGATGGACATCTGATGTCCTAGAAGTGAATGCAACCTGCTGTCGCAATTAAGCCCATATATGGAGATCCCTGATGTCATCAATATTAGTATATGGATATATGTATGTCAGAACCATTCCATATGTTGAACCTTCCCCATCCATCCTTCCTCTTCGATGTCTCCCTTTTGACTGATATATGTTTATGTTTATGTTTATTTATTTGATATGGACATGACAATCGCATTGCTCATTGCACAATTGTACAACTTGTAGATGCATCGTTTACAGTGTGTTAGCACGAGTGCTAGTTTTCACCACTTGTCCATAGGAGACTTTTCTGAAAATACAAAGTTAAAAGAACACCCAATCTAAAAAATAAGAAGTACATTCAATAAGAAGTACATTCAAGTGAAATTTACAGCAAAGTTACAGTACACATTACATAACCTCCAATACAAAAGTAAACATAATCATTCTCGTGACCAGTCAGGAGCTATCCATGTGAGCACAGTTGATCTGATTTCAACCATAGTTTGAGACCTCTATAGAACACATTACCATCTGTCTCTAGTTTTAAGACCGTTTTAAGACAGTTTTTTTTCTCATTGGTTTTTGATCCATGATTTTTATAGCCTGTTTGTATATTGATGTTATTGGTGTTAAGACAGTTTGAGAGGATTGTGACCATGTTGTGATGATAGGTATGATAGGTGTGAGAAAATCATAGCATGCATATACAGCTGTGCAGTTTTAGCTGATAGGTCCCTTCTAATATGACGAAAACAATTTAGATTTGGTTTGACCTTCTTGCATATTATGCTTTACCTGTTTTTCAAATTTTAAGTTTTTATCCAAGATTATTCCTAAATATTTTACTTCACCCATTTCCATAAGAGTTTCATTTTTGATGCGTACCTCAAAGGTATCAGCAGCAGGCCTGCTGCGGATGGAGATACACATTGAAACTGTTTTTTGAACATTTAAAGTTAATTGTGATGACAATGGCACCGAGTGGCGCGCTACGAGCTTGTAGGTCTGCTATTTTTGAAAAAAACTTGAACATATTTATTTCAGAAAACTGGAGGATTTAGAAGACATTTCTTTAAATTTCAAGGTCAGGCCTAAATGGGTTAAATATGTTGTGCCCTCTCTCTCTCTCTCTCTCTCTCTCTCTCTCTCTCTCTCTCTGTGTCACACCAGGTGGTGGATCAGGTGTCCTACTTCCTCCGTCGAGCGGAAGCGGCGTTCGTGGAGGAGACGTTGGAGGCGTGCGTGCAGTTCGGCGTGGTGCGCGGCGAGCCCACCGAGGGCCTCCTGAGGCTGATGAGTGCCATGTTCGTGCCCAACATGGCCCGGGAGGCCAGCCAGTGGCCCGAGAGTGTCCGGAACCACTCCATCGTAGACCTGCACCAGTACCTCTCCAAGCTCACGGGTGAGTTGCGTTTATAGGGCTGGCACGATTTGTAAATTAACCCATTCTGACCTGAGATCAGATTCATACGAGGTTTCCACTGGACACACACTGGTCTGATGAACCCATTCTGACCCGAGATCAGATTCTAGAAATGTCTGTCGTTCTTCGATTTTTACAAAAATAGCAGACCTACAAGCTCGTATCGCGCCACTCGGTGGCGCGATATGAGCTTGTAGATCTGCTATTTTTCAATAGATAAAGCATAACATGATGCTGACACCAAAATGGGTGCCCGGTCAGAATGGGTTAAATTGACGAGTAATTGTCACACAAATACTTGTGATTAGCGTGTTTTTTGGCATTGAACTTTTGAAATTATGAATGAAGAATTCATTTCTGTTTGCATGGTAATCCAAAAATGCACAGGGCAGATATCACTGAAATATATAAATAAATGACTGACATATTTTATGCGGACATATTTTTATACTGATTTTACGAAAGAGACATTCTATGATTTCCTTCTAGCCTGGTGTCAGCATCATGTTATGCATCATGTTATGCTTTAGCTATTTAAAAATAGCAGATCTACAAGCTCATATCGCGCCACCGAGTGGCGCGATAGGAGCTTGTAGGTCTGCTATTTTTGAAAAATCGAAGAGCGACTGACATTTTTAGAATCTGATCTCAGGTCAGAATGGGTTCATCAGACCAGTGTGTGTCCGGCGGAAACCTCGTATGAATCTGATCTCAGGTCAGAATGGGTTAACCACTCACTTCAAACCTGGCGTTGGGCATGCCATTATAGCCCATCTACTATCTGAAATGTCCACCCTGAGACTGGGTCTAGGAGGTCTGTGTTCAATCCCTGGCCAAGTCGTTACTTTACAAGTCTAAAAGCTTTCCTGCTTGGCACTCTGCATCGAGGGGTTGGATTAGGGGTTAGTCTGTGTGACATACAGTACTAGCGTCACGTCATCCAGGGGGTGTACTTCAAGCTGCCTCACTCTATGGAAACAGGAGATACGCTCCTCATGTATTTGCCACATGGATGCAAACTGTTAAAGTATTCAGTCAATCAAACTTATTTTACAAGCTCAAAACTGAGTTAGTCGGTTGGCTATTTTCGATTCTATTTCTCTATTTTATATCGCCTACTGTGACATGCCCAGGCCAGAATAGGGTGACTGGGGTTTATGCGGTTAAGTAGTTGAACATGCTCATAGCATTAAAATGTCATTGTGCTTTCAGCTCAGAGGGTATAGGCAAAACTTTCATGCAATATGCCCGCAATAGGTGACGCCATGTTGAAACTGGCTATAAGCTCAGTTACAAAATGAAAAGTGCCATCTCTAGTGTAGTCGGTAATTTGTTGCCACTAGTACACTTTCTGCTTCCCCTGTTCCGTCTTTTAAACCATTCTGACCGGGCACCCATTTTGGTGTTAGCATCATGTTATGCTTTAGCTATTTAAAAATAGCAGATCTACAAGCTCGTATCGCGCCACCGAGTGGCGCGATACGAGCTTGTAGGTCTGCTATTTTTTGAAAAATCGAAGAGCGACTGACATTTTTAGAATCTGATCTCAGGTCAGAATGGGTTAAACCGCCATCAGTGTGCTGTGATTGAATCCTCGACACGCTGTGTTTCCCCCTAACGTCTTCCCCCATCCCTCTAAGTTCCCCTCTATACTGAAACCTCCCTGAGCCATTTCTGCCTTGTATCAATTTCATTAAAGCAACTCCAGAAAAAACTGCCACAAGCTAAATAAATAAATAAAAGGTTTTCCCCCTTGAAAGGGAGAGAAACCCATCCCAAACAATAGAGTGTACAGAATGTCTCTCTGACAGCCACTGCATTGATCTGGACCGCTGGGCGCGAGGGAGGCTTTTGTACAGTGTTGGATTGTTATTTCATGTCACGGGCCGCATATAGATGATGTGCTCTCTCTCTCTCTCCCAGGCTGTTGTTCCCACATAACAGTTAGCGGGCCACAGAGATGATGTGCTCTCTCTCTCTCCCAGTCCCACATGACGGTTATAGGGCCACAGAGATGATGTGCTCTCTTCTCCAGTCCCACATGGCGGTTAGAGAGCCACAGAGATTACGTGCCGTCTCTTTTCTTTTTTGTGGCTTTCGCCTTTATTTTATATATATTTTTTTTATGGAGGGATAGACAGTAGGCTGAGAGGAAATGGGGGGAGAGAGATGACATGCAGTAAAGGCCGTCGGGATCGGGAGTCGAACCCGCGGCACACTGCCAGACTCAGCTGGCACACAGTGGAGGAAGAACTTTACTTTACTGAAGTATTACTATTACTATTATATTGAAGTAAAAGTGTCAAAACATTCTCTTTATCAAGTAAAAGTCCTGTATTCAAAGCTTCACATGAATAAAAGTACAAAAGTATCGGCATCAAAATAATAACTTGAGTTCCAAAAGTAAAAGTGTCTCAATGTTCAGAGGTTTTCCGTTTCTTTTGAAAATACAGATCTACAAGCTTCTACAAGCTTGTGAGCTTGTGATCGACTATTTTCAAATAGTTGAATTATAAAATAAGGCTTAATTGGTTCATGCATGTTTTGTAGTAATAATAATCCAAATCCACTAGTAACTATAAAGCGTTCAAATAATTGTTGTCAGGTATAAAGTACAATATTTGCTTCTGAGGAAAGAAAAGGCAATACTTGATCAAAGTAAAAGTACCCCAAAACCTGAGTAAATGTACTTGGTTACTTTCCACCACAGGTAATCATACAGTGTACTGTATACTATATTCTGTGATGGTTCAATTCTCAATCGCTACGTTTACATGGAAAGTTAAATCCCCTTTTCATTCAGAATAAAAGTTAAATCCTATTTAAAAGTTGTCATGTAAACACCTACAAAAACTTAAATCGGAATGAAAATGGCCAATCTGATTTAAACTTAGATCTGATGTAACTGACCGGTTTATTCCATTTTTAAATCCTATTGAAACAATTGTGGACTCATGTAAACACTCATTCGGATTGAAGTTCATTCTGGTCTTTCTGTGCATGCTTGTTTCCATGTAATTGGTATGGCTATATTATGCTCTTGTTTTGCGATTAATTATAAGAAACTAGACATGTTTAATTTCACATCTCTGAGAGAAACCTCTCATAGGCTACAGGATACATCAAATATAAAGTAATACGGCATACAAGTGTTTTTTTATTATGTTTTTTTACTGAAGAGTAAAAGTATAAGTATTGTAAATTGTAAATACTCAAGTAAAGTAGAAATACCTCAAAATTGTACTTTAGTAGAGTACTAAAGTAAATGTACTTATTTACTTTCCACCAGTGGACGTAAACATATCCGCCCCGCCCCCCTATCCAATCAGAAGCCTTCCCAGCCCCAAACCTGATGTGGAATGAAATAATGGGATTTAAAAGTATTGTCCATGTAAACACTCATTCGGAATGACCTTTCCCATTGTAAACACGCAGCAAAAAAACATTACTTCTGAATTAATTAACTCTGAAGTTTTCATTCTGAATGAAAAAGCCCTCATGTAACCGCAGCCAATGTTAATTATTCCAATCGTCTTGGCTGAAACACCACCTCTCTTCTGACGCACATGGGTGCAAGTGCGTGCGCGTGCACACGCACACACGCACTGGCGGTTGGTAAACAGAAACCCAGTGGTGGAAAAATGACTGCGTTTTTAAAAAGTATCGATATGGCAATGTAATACTCCGTTACAAGTAAAAGCCCAGAATTTAAAATGTACTTGAGTAAAGGTACAAAAGTATTGGCATCAAAATGCACTTGAAGTACCAAAAGTAAAAGTATTCATTATGTGACCGTTTCTGACTTATGGGCTAGTCAGATATAAAGTCATTGGATTTCTTCATTTGGATCGTTTTTGTCATATGAAAGCAATTGACATATCGGTTGTTCAGTTTGACCCACCAGTTTTGGAGATATGGCTTATAGAGTAATGTCTTGCAGAACACAGCGAGTTGAGAAAACAGGCTTGAAAGGTTGACTTCTGTGGACTCTAACATTACACCTATAGCTACATGTTTAAGCATTTATTTCATATTTACATGTCGATTTCAGCTCTGACTCTTATTTCAGACATGCTCTAGTATAATTATGTGAAGAGTCTGCCTGTGCTATTGACTCATTTTGGATAAAGAAAAACTGTTTTAATCCTCTCCTAAACAGTTAGTCTTGCCGCCATGACTGTCTCTGTATCAAAAAGAGTCACGGGTCCATGGGTGCACAATGTCCCATTTCAATTAAGTTTTCAAATGTTTGGAAAATAGCAGATCTACAAGCTCACAATGCATGGCATCGCAGCATTGTGGTCGAAATCTATATTATATAGGGCTGAAGTGGTTAACGTACGGTTTGATTTGCACTAATAATCAAAATCTACAACTACAAGAAGTTTTCAAATAATTGTAGTGCAGTACAATATGGAGTACATCCGAGAGGCAGTGGAGTACCGTAGGTAAAAGTACAGAAAATTGACTTGGATACTTTATACGACCTGCCTCTACCTGACACCGTTCCATGCAGCCCAGGATAATCAGCCAGAGTTTGGATAATCCTGACCAAAATCCCTCTCATCCCCGGCCCCTCACCACCACTACCACCCCCGTTTTGCAATATCACTTTCAGCAAAACGCACGCGGCAATCATGTCAAGGTTTCGGGAATTCCTCAACTTCTCAAATCCTGCCTCCAGGGTAAACCCACTCGAGTCACAGAGAAACCGTTCGGTTTTTCTGAGAACTTCCCAGAGTCTCGGTAACAAACGCAGTCACGCGATGATTATGGGGCTCGGAGCAAGGCCGCACCCTCGTTCACTGCCATTGATCTATTCACTACATTTATTACATTGTGTAAGGGTCGAACGGAAGGCCCCTGGAGCGTGCACACACACACACACACACAGACAACGCACACAACCACACGCACAAAACTAGGTGATGGGAAGACAAATTGATGCACGCACTGGGGGCAGGGGGGGGGGGGCATTGAACATACCTGCGGGTGTGCACAGACATGCACACACACACATTCTCCTGTGTTGTGCTCTTTAGCTGTTTTTGCTCACCTTATGTGCTCTCAGTTGCCTCGTTATTTCTCTCTCCCTCCCTCGCTCGCTCACTGTCGTTGGCTGTCCTCGTGTTGTTTATCTCCTTACAAAGAGTAAGGCTGCTACTTCCTGCTGCGCGCGTGTGAAGGTGTGCGTGCGTGCGTGCGTTGCGTGCGTTGCGTGCGTGCGTGCGTGCGTGCGTGCGTGCGTGCGTGCGTGCATGCATGCATGCATGCATGCATGCATGCAAGATGCCTGAAGCCAAACTCTCTTCTCCATCTTATTATTGTAAAAGTCTCACTCATTTTTATTATGCTTTGGCAGATACAGGGCCCTTTGCACCAAGAAAGCTTAGTTTAGTGTTAATCAGGGATTTGTTGATCAAGGATTAATTTTAATTCGAGTTGTGTTGCACCACTTAATTTTAAGCATTGCTTAACAGATCTGTGATTAAATCCTTAACCTGTGATTAAAATCCATTAAACTGTGATTAAAACTTTAAACTGTGATTAATTCATGGATTAAACTTTGTTGTGTCCGCCATCTTGGTTTTGCGCTGTAAATAAACAGCAGCAGCCGTGAGCATCATTAGCGTTACTATTTCATTCATATTTGAGAATGTTTTAAGTAAATTATAGTGTGCCTGCAGCAAAAATATATATAATAATAAAAACCGCCTCGCTCGCTAAAAAAACCAACAGACGTATAAGCTCAGAGAGCGTCACTCCGTGGTGCGTGGTAGGTTTATAGATCTGTTCCGTTGATCACACACACCACCACTTCCTCCGATAGTTTCCCAAACAACAACAAACATGGCGCAGCGCGCAAGGGGTTCAAACTTCACTAGCCATGAAAAGCATTTATTATGTCAGTTAATGGAGCAGTATCGGAAAACACTATTAAAGACAAAAAAACAGACAATGTAACGGTGAGAAAAAAAGACATGGCATGGGACGAGTTGTGTACGTGTTTCAATGGTTCAGCGGGTATCAAGGACGAAAGAGACGTCCCCAGTTTGAAAGCCTGCTGGAAAAACTTGAAAGCAAAGGCGAAAAAAGACGCTTCTGAGGAACTAAACCAAGATTAAAAGGCTGGTTTAAAACTAAACCGGATTTAGTGAAAACTAGGTTTAAAGTTTGGTGCAACTGGATTAATAGATAAACCTTGATTTTAAACCAGATTAAGGCTTAATCCTTCTTGGTGCAAACGGGCCCACAGGCTTTAAGAAATATATTCCATGGGCCTATCGCTGATCTGCAACTATTTAAACTGAATGTCGGATGATTAAAAGTCCTTGAGCTTCATGGGATTACAGTCACACACTCAGGAGGTGTTTGTTCAGCCTCCTCTTGAAGGCACGGACACTAGATTTCAGATTAGTATTGAAGGGAGATGCAGCGTCTCCTTTTCAAGGAGGGACAGACAGACCCGGGGGGGGGGGGGGGGGGGGGGGCGGGACACATGAAACATGAACAAGATACATAAACACATAGTGTTGTTCTGGCAATATTAGTAAGCAGAGGGAAGCATCGGAAGCAGGACTCCGGCATCAAGATTCAGGCATCATTCAGATTCAGATTCAGATACCTTTATTTGCCATTTGTGTATACACACATAGGAATTTGCTTTGACATAAACATGAGTGTATTCAATTCTTTTTTCACACAGATAGACAGACATAAGACAACACCGTGCAGGGAAATAAATATAAAGTGCAGGGTTATAGCATCAAATGTTGCCGGTTATTAAAGTGCCAGTGACACTAGGAGGCAGGGGTGGAAGGGAAGCCAGAGTCATTGAGCAGCCTGGCAGCTGAGGGGAAAAAAACTTTGTCTTTCGTAGCCTTCGGCAGCCGCAGTCTTCTCCCAGAGGAGAGCAGGGTGGGAGGGGTCGGCCATAATCTTCCTTGCTCGACATCTTTATTCAGAATTGTCAGTCGGTCCTCAGTACAGCAAAATGGTAGCATGACTTCTTTCTCAGTTCTCTCCCCTCATCAATGAATCCACCCCCTTTATTCACCCGCAAGTCCCCATTTACAACAGCAAATAGACAGTCGGTAACAGATGGTTTATTCAACATCTCCTTTCATGGTTGGAGTTAAGCAGAGAAGACAAACATGCTATTCTAATAGTCCTAAGATGAGAGCAACACACACATAGTTACACCTTTGCTGACAGTGGTATATTAAGCATGGAGACTCAGCTGTCAATCTGACGGCTGTAGCTCAGTTAGAATGTATATTGGTGAGAGTCCATTCAATTTGACTGAATGGAAGACAAAGTAATGCTTATATATTTGGTAGTCTAGTTTGGCATTCTAAAATTGCCATTACAGTGTACAGTGTACACAGATTATACAGATACATAAACACATAGTGTACACAGATACAGATACTATACAGATACATATTACATTATATACTATGTGATGTAATGTCTCCCACAACCGCAGGGGGTAGGCGGTTCCATATTGTTATAGCAGAGGAGTGGAGAAAGCGCCTATCAAGGCATTTCGGTGTGTTTGACTTGGGGGTTTCCAGGGCGTGGCTTGGTAGTACCCTCCGGGTGATTTGACCTAGGGTGTGAGGTGGGGTAGCACCTGCAACTGTTCCACGATGACTCAGCCTGCTGATGGTATACTGCTGTAGGGCAAGGTCCTCAATCCTCATCCACCCCAATGATTTTTAAAGCCTTTTTTTTTGGGATGTTTCCTAGCTGCCTAACAGTGGTCTGAGAGGCATTCATCCAGGCTATAGGCAGGAGCACACCATAATGCTCTTGACCTGGGTTTTGTAGACTAGACCTTACCCGTTCTGAATATATGAACACCAAATTATGTACAGTGTGGGTAATGCGCTGTCATTACTGATTGGGAGGGAATTGTCATGTCTCGCTATAGCGCACGTAGGCTACGCTATCGCAAACATAGCGTAGCATGTTTTTGCAATAAACGTTTTAAATTCCGCATTTGCGGCGCCACCTATGGATGAAAATGGAATTGCTTTGGGCTCTCCGTTGATTAAACCACCCTCGACATGTGAATGAAAATTGGGGTGGATTGGACATTCCGTTGGTGATTTGTGTGTTTTAATCGGATACGTCCAGAGATCATGTGTACCGTTTCTTTGTGTGAGATTTGCACAAAAGCTGTAGGTGGAAGAGCAAAAAGTGTTTTGAAGAAAAGTCAAAATGGCGGAAAATCTATCCTGAATAGGCGTGCCCGTGGGAGCGTGGGGAGATGCATCATGGCCCAAGGAATCCAGGGAAAGTGAAATTTAGATTTTACGACCTATGGTTCAAGATTTATAAGGCGAAATGTAACGTGGGCTGTTATAGCGCCACCATCAGGCCGACTGATGTAATTATTTATTACATAAATTATAATAATTATTATGAACCTCCCCTCTAAGTGTTGTAACTGTAGCTCCGATGGTTTCTGAGAGAAGAATACTTGATTTTCCCATGTTAAGTCGATGCACTAATAAATGAATTACTAATCAATAATTTGTGAAATTGGGCTTAAGACCTCCGTAATACTATGTTCAATGCCTGTGTGAAAAGTCGGAGTGATTGGTGCAGGCAGTGAGGAGCTACGACAGTGTTTCAGACATTAATTCAGACAGACATTGAGTGAATTATATATGGTATATAAAGATGATGATGATGATGATAATGATGGTGATGATGATGATGTTGGCTCTACCTTTAGCTGACGTAAGGTCTCTTTCTCTCTCTCTCACGTTCACGTTGTTCTGCCTGCGCTCGCCTCTCGCGCTCCGTCCCGGACTGGAACGTGTCCTTGGGGAGGACGGCGAGTAAACTGTTTTTGCTAAACTGTTTTTTTTTTTTTTTGGTCTCTCCTCCTGCCAAGCACTGGAGACGACTGTTCCCTTTGATGTCAGAGCAACCCTACGCTACCCTTTGCTCGAGCGACATTTGCCCAACTCGCTTGTCACTTTCTAGAGAGCCATAGTATGCACACACACACACATATAAATAGCTGCTGTAGTTTGGCAAGTTTCTCATTGTGGAGGTGTAAAGTCTTAAGTCTTAACTGTGCTAACCTCTTGTGTTTGTGCGTTTGCGCGTGTGTGTGCATGCACAAACAGATGCTAGGTTCAAGATGGAAGGGAAGACCGTGCTTTACATCCCAATGGAGGCCCTGCAGCACAGCCCCGAGGAGGCCGGCAAGGACAAGGCACTGGTTGGCAGACTGGAGAGTAAGTACAGTACGCGTGCGTGTGTTTCCAGCTTAAGATTTCCGTTCCTAGCCCGCCGTGGCCCCGACCAGGCCTTGCCCAGTTTGACGCGTGCGTGTCCTGGTGTCCTTTGGCGTGGTGGTGGTGGTCTGTCTCTGGGGGGGATGCTGTCTAAAAAGGTCAGTGGTCCTTTCATCTCTTTGATCTGCGTAGAAGAAGCTGCGCCGCGCTTCCTTCCTGTTCTGAGACATTATTTAATGAGGCGCAGGGCTCATCACCTTCCCCCCCCCCCCTCATCTATATACTCCCGCATGCAGCCTCCTTTTCTCCAGACCATCTTCTTTTCCCCCTCCTAACCTTTTCACACGCCTTCATCCCCTCGCCCCCCTCGCCCCTCTTCATCCCCTCGCCCCTCTCTTCTTCCCCTCGCCCCTCTCCTCGCCCCTCTCCGCGTTTCCCCCGCTGTCTAATCGACCCACTCACCACTGTTTGCTTCGTTGTCTTTCACCCTGGCCCTCCTCTCCTCTCCTCTCCTCTCCTCTCCTCTCCTCTCCTCTCCTCTCCTCTCCTCTCCTCTCCTCTCCTCTCCTCTCCTCTCCTCTCCTCTCCTCTCCTCTCCTCTCCTCTCCTCTCCTCCTCTGTTTTGATTGATTGAATACTTTATTAGGCAGAATGTGAAGCAACAGAGAGTACAGTCAAACATTAAGGTCGAAAAGGATATCTCTTGTTTCCATTCCGGTATACAATTCATAAACATGACATGAAAAATAACAACACAATTAAATGTCATCGCAAACTATACATGCACAGAGTGGAAGAAAAACAAACAGGGGTGTAAACAGGGGAGTGGGGGGGGGGTGATCACCTGTCTAAGGGAGAAGTGATTATTTCCTCTGCCTTTTGCCCACTGAGAGTTGAATTTTCAGGCCTGTTTTAATGGAAGCCATGCAGTGATCTGCATTTTTTTGATGGAAGGGGTCAGGTCACTCACAGTGCTGTAGAAAGATAATTTACCCATGTTTGTTTTATGAGTGGCTCGTACCAAATCATTGTTTTCACTCCCTCTAGTATTGTGACTGTGGTTGTTTCTCACTTTTTTGAGGTAATTAGTCAGGTAGTAGTAGGTTTTTTTAAGTCAGAAAATGAAAAATAAACATTTAATTCGTTTCTTACAACTTCTGTACAAGACCAAAAAGGTTTAGGCTTATTTTGCCTCTCCTTTTCACATCAAAACAAAAACAAACAAAAACAAAAAAATAGGTATATCCAGCTAGAATTGAGGGTAAATCCGCATTTACAATTTTTAATGTCAATCCCATTTTCAATTGCTTGACTAGGTCTTCTACCCGGAGCCAACCTAGGCTAGCAAAACTCTGTCTTCTACCCAGAGCAATAGGCTAACAAAATGGGTTGAAATGAGATGGGTCCTCTCCTCTCCTCCACTCATTTATTCTACTCTACTCTAATACAGTGATACAAGTAAAAGTACTATATTGTAAAAAAACTAAAAAAACAAACAAAAAAACTACTCTAGTAAAAGCACAAAACTATTTTCCTTGTCAAAAGATTTAGAAGAATTACAAAATAGTAAAAAAATAAAGCAGATCTACAAGCTGTAGACAGGTTATATGAAATAGCGATTTAAAACAGTCCTTGCCTTGGTGATAATGTATGCTTTGTATTAATAATCAGTATTAATACCCACATTGCAACTAAAGCTGTCAAATTATCGCAGTGGGGTAAAAAGTGCAACATCAAATAAAATATCCACTAGTTCACTTTCCATCATTCTGCTCAGTTTGGTTTATGTAGCCCTGGTTCGGATGCGGGACCCCCTAAGTGGAGGTTAAAGCAGACATGGCTTCAGAATCTTGAGCTGATTTTTTTATTTTTTATTTATTTATTAGATCCCCATTAGCACACAGCAGCTTTTCTTCCTGGGGTCTTAAACATATCATCATTACAATATTTCTTTCATATTATTACATACATACAACATTCATCCAACACAACCATACAACACAAAACAACTCATGATCTGTCTACTACATTTGCTAGCTAGCTCGGTACAATTAAATCTTCAACATTGATAATAAAGTAAATATACATTATAATGGGATATATAGCTCATATGCATCTCCTTCACACCTCTTGAGTGAACAAAAACAACTTCAGCTTCTTCTTAAAACTCATATAGTTTTCCTCGTAAACAAAAAACATAGGTAAAGAGTTCCATGCCACCATTTCTCTGTAATGGACTGTTCTTTGTGTAACATTGGTTCTATACTTGAAGGCAGCATAAAACAACCCTCTGATGAGTGCAGAGTAAAATAATGTGTATCTGAGAACAATGATAAATTATTGCTGGGGTTTTAGTTGTGATGATGTTTTTCACAAAACACATTAATAAATAATCCAACCTACCGGTACTTTTTACACTTAACCACACTAGATCATTGTTCATTGTACTTACTCTTGTTCGATATGGGCATTGAAGCACTATACGAGCTGCTTTGTTTTGGGCCACCTGTAATCTGTTCAAGTTACTTTCTTTCGTATTGGACCAAATCACTGCACATTAGTCTAGATGGGATAACACTAATGCTTGTACTAATTGTTTGGTTAAATATTTAGGCAGGTATTTCCTACAATATGTTTAATAGCTGATAACTTTTGTGGGAGAACAAAACCTATTTTGCTACTGAAATACCGATGGGACATCTGCAATTATGCTGTGGCAAGCATTTAAGGCTTTTATCAGGGGACAGATTATATTACAAGCTCCAGACAAATAAAAATAAGTATTATTGCTGGAATCAAAAATTAAAGTTATGGAGGCTTCTTACTTTACGATACCTTGTCCTAGATTACATCAGGAAATATTATTACTATTATGTGGCTCTGCACAGTATAATTAAATCTGTGCTTCCAAAGCAGCCTTGTTGACCCATTTTGGGCGGGAACCCCTTTTGGTGTTTTAACTAAGCATTATGTTATACTTTAGCTATTGAAAAATAGCAGATCTAAAAGCTCATAGCGCGCCCCCGAGTGGTGCGCTACGAGCTTGTAGGTCTGCTATTTTTTTTTTATCGTAAAAATGCCGCACAAATCTTTGAAAATGTGACTAAATTTGCCATTGGATTTTTTTTAATCTTCGTTTTTTCATGTCATATGAAAGCAGGGAATCATAGCTTCAAGTTGACATATTGGTTGTTCGGTTTGGCCCACCAGTTTTTCAGATAGAGTAATGTCTTGCAGAAAACAGCGAGTTGAGAAAACGGGCTTGAAAGGTTCACTTCTGTGGTCTCTAGCATTACACCTAGCTACATGTTTGGGCATTTATTTCATATTTACATGTTGATTTCAGCTCTGACACTTATTTCAGACATGCTCTAGTATGTGACGAGTCTGCCTGTGCTATTAACTCATTTTGAAAAAAAGTTTTTCTCCTCTGTAATTTGCTGTAATTTGCGCGATGGCAGTCTCTCAGTCAAACCTGGTCACATATATTCTTTCAGAACGAACTTTTTTATTTTTTTTAATTTCCCCCACGCTTTCCCCCCTGTCCGTGCGTTGTCCAGTCGTGGTGATCCACTGGACGCGGCAGATCAAGGAGATGCTGAAGGCCCAGGAGGCGGTGGAGATGGGGGACATCGCAGGCCCTCTGGAGGAGCTGGTGTTCTGGAGGGGCCGCCTGGAGGACCTGCTGGGCATCGGCAGGCAGCTGCAGACGCCGCAGGTGGCGCGGATCCAGCGCACGCTGGAGCTGGTCCGCTCCCACTACGTGCAGCCCTTCTGCGTGCAGGCCGAGGCCATCCAGGTAGGAACACTTGTCGTCGTTGCTGCTGCTGCTGTCGGGCAGAAACCTCTTATTGTTCTGATTTTATTTTTATTTTCTTTGTAAAGTAATTCCTTAAAGATGGAGTGCTGTGATTGTTGGATTGAACGGAACCAAATGTACCCTTACTGTGGTCCTTAATTATTGTAATAAGACATGAAGCCCACACGTAACCAGTGTGATAAGAACCAGTTCCGGAAACCGTGAGGGAATTGATTCTGGTTCTTGGATGTTGGATCCGGTTCCTCCGGTTCCTCTGGTTCCCGATCCCGACCCCAGGCCTATACAGTACTTGATCATTACTACAGCGTAGGGCTGGGGCGGTATGGGATTTTTATTACCGCGGTTATTGCCACCATACCGCCGGTATGGCGGTTATTACCCCCCCACCCCCCCTTTTTTTGTTTTTTTTGTTTTGGGAATAATAAGAGGGCTAATAAAAGTTACAGGTATGGTGTGTGCGATATTAATTGTGAGATTACCATGATGACGGTAATCATTAAAGGACCACTTTTGAACCTATCTTCATATAATAGGTCCTCACTGATAATCATGATAAAATGGCACGTTTTTTTCTACTCGGTCTGTGTCACATTGGAGGCCTAATCTAATTGAATACCCCTGCCATAAAGCATTACACTTGTTTACAAGAGGGTCCACCATTTTCAATTCATCATATCATTTTGTACACTATGCACTTCTATAAAGCCAAAAACAGGAAATCATCATAAAGGAGGTAAAAAGGGGGAAAACGTATACAGTGAGGGGGGAAAGGGGTGGGTGGAGTCAAGGGATTTACATCTTAATGACACTCACAGTTAACAGTCTTTGTATTGAGTTGTGCTTGAAATGTAGTGTAATTCTGCAAACTGTTAATAAATATTTTAATCAATCAATCAATCAATCAATCAATCAATCCTTGTTTGTGCCGAATCTGGGTTGCACATGGTTTTTTGAACTCCCTCTGGTGTTGTTGTGTTGCTGGCATGATTAAACTGACTGAGCGTCACTGTTTATTATGATACACTTTTCATTTCATAAAAAATAAATAAAAAAAATCATTTAAACCGCGGTAATGAACCCGATACCGCGGTATGCGTTAAATACCGGCGGTATGGCGGTATTGCGGTTATTGCACCCAGCCCTACTACAGCGTCACACAAAAGTAGCAGATCCCCAAGCTCCTTCACACCACGCAGTGCTGCCAGATGGGACATGTTGAATTATAGTACCACAGGCTATAGTATTTGAAAGAAAACTATCGTACATGGCCAAAAAAGAATGTATATCGCACTTGTAAATATGTGAAATAAAAGCATATTTATATGCTTCCTGGAACACAAATAATAAAAGCCTACAACTGTGTGTTTTTAATGCCTCCAAGGACAGATCTAGGGTCAGATTTCCTCATTTTTTTAAAAGTCAAACCGTATACGGAGTCAGCAGCCAGGGAATTTACGATAACTGGTGAAATTATCGTACATTTGGGCATTTTCTTTTGATCGTACACAGGGTATCGTACATCTGGCAACACTGGTGCTGCGCTTCGAGCTCCATGATCTGCTACTTTAACTCATTTTGCATGCTGAAAAGTAACGGTTTTGCACATACAGTAATGAGGTTACCACCCGTCAGAGATGACCGGATGCATATACGCATTATGCAGAAACGTTGGGGAAAAAAAGTCCTTTCTTTGGATTGCAATACAGCGCGGACATGTGTCGAGTGGCACTGCAAAGCAGTGGTTATCAAACATTTTCACGTTAAAAAACTTGCTAAATCGATATTTGTCTGCAGGCCCCCACCTGAAAAGGGTTTGTAGAGAGAGACCTCATGAAGAAAACGCTTCACAAATATTCAAGATTTCTGAAAATGGTTCCAACATGGCACATCTACAATCTACGTTGTGAGCTTGTAAATCGGCTATTTTTGAATAGACTATATTAACCCATTCTGACCTGAGATCAGATTCATACGAGGTTTCCACTGGACACACACTGGTCTGATTAACCCATTCTGACCCGAGATCAGATTCTAGAAATGTCAGTCGCTCTTCGATTTTTCAAAAATAGCAGACCTACAAGCTCGTATCGCGCCACTCTGTGGCGCGATACGAGCTTGTAGATCTGCTATTTTTCAATAGCTAAAGCACAACATGATGCTGACACCAAAATGGGTGCCCGGTCAGAATGGGTTAAAAGGGTTAAGCGTTAAAGTGGTTAAACCGTTAAATGCTTGTACCAGTATATAGATGCACCCCTTTACTGTACAGTATATTCCATGTACAGTTAACACGGTTATGCCGTTAATCCACCGCTGTCCAACGCTATATCCGTCTCAGCCTCAAGGCCACAACTCCAAAATCACTCTCCTTCCTTCAGAGGGTTTATAAAGCCGTGTTCTTTATGGCACGTAGTATTTCTTCGTGCAACCCTTCCTTCCCAACCAGTGATAAACACATCTAGCAGCGCTCTGCAAATCACACATACAGAGAGTACAGAGTCACTGATGTAGTGCTGGTTGCCTTCTCTCCACCGCTGGGATGGCCTATAGCGTGCTGCTTGCTGCTGCCTGTGCACTTACTGAGACATTCACCTTGAATTCCCCGCCTCGATGGCGAGCATTTCTCCTTGGTCCTTTGTTTATCTCGGAGCCCCCTCTCCTTACATCGTACAGCACAGGCTGAGAGCCCTCCCATGTGCACGCATTTGCAGAGGTGGAAAGAGCACCCAAGTACATTTTACTTGAGTGCTGTACTTTTGCACTGTTTGTACTTTACCCGAGTGTATCCAATTTCCAATCCTTTTACTTCTACTCCACTACGTCTTGGATCTCAATATTGTACTTGTTACTTTGTAGATTTTTTATTTTTTTGATTTTGAGTGTCTTCTGCCGAAAACGTTTTTTTCCAGATCCGATACTTATATTTTTTATAGTCAACAATAGTACAATATCCAGTCTAACATGTTATGGATATAACATTGATACTATGGATGTCCCGATCATATTTTGTTGCTCCCGATCCGATTCCAGTCATTTGAAAATTATTTGATCGGACATGTTGACCACATGGTAAAACATAGGAGATATACAAGCTCGCAGCGCTGCAAGCTTGTTTGTTGTTTGCTTCTTTTTTCTTTCTTTTACATTTTAGAAAAATCTTGAAAGTACTGATTTAGAAGGCATTTCTGACTCAGGACTTAAGCTCTAGTTATCGTGCGAAGGATAGCGAAAATAGCCGATATACGAGCCCACAATGATGTATTTGTGAATGATTTATCACAGTTAACTATGGAATCGTGCGATTTCTGTCCGTCAATGTTAGTGTATGACTCAAAATCCCCATACATGGGGAAAGCCCCCATATATTGTGCCCAGGTCTCGTGACATCACTATGACATCATCAGGGATGATAGTAAATCAGGGTTCATAGTAAAAGCGACTTGCTGTCGCAATTAAACCCATGGAGATCCCTGATGTCATCAATATTAGTATATGGATATACTGTATGTCAGAACCTGTTCATTCCATATGTTGATCCTTCCCCATCCATCCTTCCTCTTCGATGTCTCCCTTTTGACTGAAACTCGCCTGCCCCAAAGTTATTAGTGCAGCCGCACGGCGCACCCCGGTAGCTGGTGAGGCCGCTTCTCGCCCTCAGGCGTCTTACTGGTTTATTTATTGTATTATATATATGAAAACGTAGATCACTGATATATCACATTAAGCACATACAGACAGACAGTGGACGAAGGCACGTAATTATTTTGTTCAACGTTTTCAAAATGTTTCGACTGCCTCCAAAACAGACGAGGCCCGCCTATGATCTGTGGGAGCCCCGTACTGTACTCCAGGTTGGGGTTCTCTGGGAAAACACTGCTGTAGCATACAGTACAGTAAAGGGAGACATATACGCTCAAATGTGATTTGAGCGTCAGCCAGTGTCATCCGTCATGGAGGGCCCCAAACTCCCCATCCGGGGCCTGTATGTTTGCTGGAGACAGCCTTTCCACACACGGTGTTAAATGGATTGTCTCGCTGGCCGGCTGACTCGGGGGTTGTAAAGCACACTGGATAGAGCCGACGCGTTCTCCGGCTCGCCTGTAATTCATCATAGCGAGTCTCTCTGGTGGCTCTGTAGTCCGTACCAGCCAATATGCTGTGCTGCTGGCCTGGGCTGCGTGTTTGCTGTGTGTGTCATTCGCCGCCGGCCAGCCGCGCAAGCGTCGAAGACCGCTCCTCGTGAAAGCGGTACCGGTGTTGACGCGAGGAAGAACTCTTCTGAACTTGAAGCAATGTGGAAGTGTTGTTGTTATGCTGTCCTTCCTGAAGTAGATTAACCCATTCTGACCGGGCGCCCATTTTGGTGTCAGCATCATGTTATGCTTTAGCTATTGAAAAATAGCAGATCTACAAGCTCATATCGCGCCACCGAGTGGCGCGATACGAGCTTGTAGGTCTGCTATTTTTGAAAAATCGAAGAGCGACTGACATTTCTAGAATCTGATCTCAGGTCAGAATGGGTTAATCAGACCAGTGTGTGTCCAGCGGAAACCTCGTATGAATCTGATGTGCTGCAGGTGTAACACAGACAAAATCCTGCCGGGTTGACTTTTCTCTACTGTTATAAGTGGCTTTCAACTGAAATAATGAATAAAACGTGTGCGTGTGTGCGTGTGTGCATGCGTGCACGCGCGCATGTAGTTGGTTCTTTTGCTCTCTGCCCCAGATGTTTGGTGTTGCCACATTTCTCACCGGTGAATTCGACCCAAGCAGTGTTAATTTTGTTGACCTTATAGATTGGTTATTTTTAAGAGATTTGGTGTAAAGGCTAAAACAAGGAGGGGACCTATAATAGAGCCCTGGGGAACACCGGTCAATAAGTGCTCGGTTTAATTGATTCACTCCTTTTTTTTCTCCTTGAAAAGGTGCACATTCACCCCGTTCTTTATGTCCGAAATGTCAGCCATGTTGGCACACAGTCCTGCAGCTTTGTCGCCTGTAAAAACAACTCACAAAAGAGATGCGTTTTACAAGCGACATTGTTTCCATAACCCGAACGGACGTGTGCAATATTTCCAAACGATATTGCTCTCATAAACCGGAGGGACGCGTTGTCAGCTGTTTAGATCCCATAACCCAGAGGGATGGGCGGCGCGTGGTAATAATCGGGCTACTACTTTTTACTGCTACAGCTGGACATAGTGTCTGCATACACACACACACACACACACACACACACACACACTGATGGGCCCGTAATGATGACTGAGTAGAATCACTTTAGTTTATTATGCTATTTCAAAGAGGGGGAATCCTCCTTAGTATGCGTTTAATCTAAAAATGATAAGTATGAGCGAGCCGCAAGGGTTGAACTGGTGACCCTCTGATTACTAGACACAGCCTCTATATACCCACTGGGATTTGGTGGATTACTCCACTACATTTATTTGAAAACGTTAGTTACTTTGTAGATTTAGATTATTCTTACAAAACGTACATTAACCAATTCAGCCCTTAGACCTTTTGAAAGTAGCAGATCTACAAGCGATGCGACACATTTTGAGCTTGTAAGATCGGCTATTTTCAAAAGATTGTTATACATGTGAAAACTTGAAATGGGACAAATGTGTATTTTACTATTGTTACTTTAAGTACATTTTGATGCGAATACTTTTGTAATTTTACTCAAGTAAATTTAGAATTCCGGACTTTTACTTCTAACAAATTAAAGTATTTCCATATTGCAGTATTTGTACTTTTACTTAGGTAATTTCTTTTAAACTTTTTCCACCACTGGTGGTACTGCCGTCCATTTTACTGACCATCGGTGTCTGTCTGTCTGTGTGTGTGTGTGTGTGTGTGTGTGTGTGTGTGTGTGTGCCTGCACGTGTGTGCATGTTCGTGTCTCAGGCGAGCTCCCGGCAGGCCGGGTTCAACCTGCACTGGCTGTCCCTGCTGAAGGAGCCGTGTGAGAAGTTGGCCGGCCTCCATCCCAGCCAGATGGCTCCGACGCTCCAGTACATCATCAGCCTCGTCCGCGTCATCTGGGTCAACTCGCCCTGCTACAACACCAAGGAGAGGATCGGCGCTCTGCTCCTCAAGGTACACACCCGCTAACTAAACGCCCTGCTGCCAAACCCCTCTCTGCCCCGCAAGGTACACCCCGCAACCAGGTCAACCCGCTAACTAACCCATTCTGACCTGAGATCAGATTCATACGAGGTTTCCGCCGGACACACACTGGTCTGATGAACCCATTCTGACCTGAGATCAGATTCTAAAAATGTCAGTCGCTCTTCGATTTTTCAAAAATAGCAGACCTACAAGCTCGTATCGCGCCACTCGGTGGCGCGATATGAGCTTGTAGATCTGCTATTTTTAAATAGCTAAAGCATAACATGATGCTGACACCAAAATGGGTGCCTGGTCAGAATGGGCTAAACTAAACGCCCTGCTGCCAAACCCGTCTGCTCAAGGTACACCCCGCAACCAGGTCAACCCGCTAACTAAACGCCCTGCTGCCAAACCCCGCGCTCATTCCTCTCACCTCCTGTAGTCTGGCTTGTGTCTCTGTCTCTGTCACGCACGCACGCACGCATGCACGCACGCACGCACGCACACAAAAACATTTTAATCATTTACTGATGTCCACACAAGTTGTTGGAACCCTGACCTGCTAACAACCACACACACAGACACACACAGACACAGACACACACACACACACACACACACACACACACACACACACACACACACACACACACACACACACACACAGTGGCGGCCTTATACTGTATTATGTTTCAATGTAGTAGTAATATTGCATTGCATCACAGCCTTCCAGTCAGCCTCGTCAATTATCCGGCCGCATCCCGTAGTGTACGTCCACTTACCACTATAGTTGGTAGCAGCTAATAATCACCGTCATGTCACTTTGACCTGCTGTTCTTTGTTTGTAATTGTTTCCACTTCCACACACACACACACACACACACACACACACACACACACACACACACACACACACACACACAGGTCTGTATTCTGTAACTCCGAGGGTGTGCAAATGGAACCGAATGGATCTGTAAAGGCACCGTCCGTATTGGTTACAATAAGCGAGGGAAGATTTATTTTAATGATTGCAATTCGGCCTATAGTACGTAATTACGCTGGCAAATTAATCCGTCTTTGAAGGTGTGATTTATTTATTTTGTCACCATTGGATAGATAATTAAATGCAGTTAAATCAGAGAGCTTTGGCAGCATGTATATGCCAAGAAATTGTATCAGCCGTATACTTGCCATCTTGAAAGGAAAATACATGGCGATGCTCTTTCCAAGTGGTAAGGCCAAGGACTTGCCATGCATTATAGCCAGGATATTAGATCTTGATTACAGCATTCATGAATATCAGCAGATCATAATGTACTCACATTTGGACAGTAATTATGCGTACTGCACAATGCCCATGCAACAATCTGGAAAATGTGGAAACATTATAACACTCCCCATGGCCTTATGTTGCGGTAAACCTCCTAATTTGATCAGTGAGTGACCACTAACTTGGACGGCACTAAGTTAAGACATTGTTAATAGTTTTATATTGGTCTATATGATAAGGGTATCTCTGATTCTTCTTTAGGCATTACCTTGATAATGATGAAAAATGAACCAATTTGGGTCATTTGAGAGCTGGACCACTTCTGTTACAGTAGTACAGTTTTTAGTTTATTTAGAAGTAATATATTCTTCAAATGGGAAGCTAGTGTATCTGGATGACAGGCCATACCCAATTAAAGTAAGTTATTTGAACTTTACAAGATGTAATTTCGGCATCGAGTAAGTTCTTATCAGCTAAACTTACATAACCTCAAGCTTTTGAAAAGAAAAGAAAGAAAGAAAAATCTCTCAGTATTTATCCCATCTTCTGTTCCTTAAATCTTCTGATTTGAATAGTGCGCAGAATACATTTTTAAAGACATCTGAGATCTCGGAGGGTGCATATACCACTTAACTCAAACCACCCAATTTATTTCATTATTCATATCTCTTTTGCTTTCGCAGTAACGCAGCCTATCCTTGCCTTTTGGGATTGCGAGCGTATTAAGTGCAGCGCGAGCTATTAAGACCTTGTCCCGGCTTTCCTTAGACAAAGTGTATTCATGCTGTGATTCAACGTCTTGGAGCCTTAACTCGGGTCTTCCCTGTTGTGTGTATCTTTTCTTCTTTCTAACCGTACAGTAGGAAATCATCGTGGCCCACATGATAGATAGGCTTTTGAAGTTTGCCATGAGTTTGGTGGATCAGTTTCCCATTGTCATTTACTTCTATAACATGGCAAAAGTATATATTTACTTTCCCCCTTTACCACACAAATCAGTGTCTGGTCATATTGACACCGTCAAGAAGAGTGTCTTTGTTTATGTTAATACAGAGCTAATTTTTGTAATCTGTGTGTGATATGGATACGTGTCTGCCTGGCGGAAAGCTTGTATCTCCATATTTCAACTTTTTAGTGTTTTTTCTTTTGTGGAAATTCAAGCCCTACTTCAGTGGTTCTCAACAATGGAAGAGTTGGTAACCAAATGGACCCTGGGATACTGTAGATTGTTTACTCTTGTTGAGAGAATACAATGAAGCCGAATGGACCCTCACGCCTCCTCACGGGTCCATTTGGTTTCATTTTACGCTCCAAAGAGTTACATTATTAAACATCTGTATTACTGAATTTACAAGACGTCTACTAAGAATTGTCATTTTGATTGTTTGCCTGTTATCTCTCCTATGGCACCAACATCAATACAGCATGGAATTGTGTTTAGTTTTGGATCTGCGAGGCTAAATCCTCATTATCGGCCTTGATATGAAAAGGGTTGAAAAGCCGATCTGTACACTCAGAATGTGATGTGTTGTGAGCTTTTGAGTTAAAGGAGAATTCCATGCTAGAATGCTTTCTTATCTTTCTTACCTTTCTTTGTGTTTTTTGTGCAAAAATTCCTTTTTTCCCTACCATAAGCCCTCAATGAATTGCATTGCATTGAATGGGGCTATGGGGTGTTATGCTAATTCGCTTATTTATACTATACTATACTATACTATACTATCGAAAGAAGTAGTAAAGTGTGCCGCTTGGGATATTATTTACATTATGAAGAGAGGATATATACAAAGAAATTAGAAATTGAGCGATGGAAATAAGCGAATTAGCACAACACCCCATAGACCCATTCAATTCCCATTCAATGCAATTCATGTAGGGCTCATGGTAGGGGAAATAGCCAATAAGGAGCTTTTGCACAAAATAACACCTGGACCTCTTTGGTGGGGACGTAACAACTACAAAGAAAGGTAAGAAAGCCTTTTAGTATGGAATTCTCCTTTAAGGGGGTCTACTATAGACCACGCATAGAGTTTTTGAAGTGCTTAAACACACATTGCGGTGCATTGTGAGCTTGTAGATCTTAGAGCTTTGAGATTTGGAGTAGAAGGAAACGGCAGACATGCAGAGCTGTTTTGACCCCGGTCAGTTTCACCAAGAACAGAGGGTTTTAATATCAAAGGGAAGCAGACTGTAACTGAAGAGCCAGACATTTCGCATGGCATGCTGAAATCCCAGACGGAATCTCCCCACAATAAACAAACAAATAAAAAAACAAACATACTCCATCCCCGCACAGAAAAGAAAAGTTTGAAATAATAGGCCGGAATACCAATCTGATGAAACTGTTATTAGTAACAGCCTGCCATAACTCACAGTCTGCCGTCCGAGCATAATATCAATTGTTTCTACATCTACATAAAACTAAGAATAATTAACATTTCAAGTTTTTGTTTGTACAGCATACAACACGGTGACAAACCATTTTAATTAGCCTAACACGGAGAGAGAGAGAGTCTAATCCATCTCCATTTGGAGGGTTTTCCCTCTCTCTCTCTCTCTCTCTCTCTCCCTCCCTCTCTCTCTCTCTCTCTCTCTCTCTCTCTGTGTATGGTGTTCCCGGATAAATCGGCGCATCAAGGCAGACTGACTCCCACAAAACATTTTGCTCTAATTGTTTCCTTAGGGTGTCCGTGGGGGGGGGGGGGGGTGGGGGCTCCATGTGGCCACGGCGGGCTATCCCTCTCAAAGCTCCGCCGCCCGGCCTTCATCCCTGGGACCCCATGCTGGGTCCAAAGCCGCACCTTTAACCCGGCGGCGGGTCTCTCCCCTCCCCTGCACTTCAACCAAGGCCTGCTAAAGTCAAAGGGGGCACGGGCCGGGGCTGACGCATTAAAGGCCCTCGCTGGACAGGAAGGAGCCGGGGGCTTATGCAACCCCATGGCGTCCTTTCTCACGGCTCAGCCGCGAGGAAATGGCTGTTATATTTATTGGTCATTCAGACTGCTGTGATTTGCATTTGAATTCAGCTGCTCTGTTCTCCCAGAGCTGGCTATTATAGGCTAGCTTGTTTCTTGGGACATGTGTGGTCGTAGTGACTACATCTGTCATTAAAAAAAGTATGTTTTTTCAGCGATTTTCTTAGTTTTAAGGGTAACTGTTACATTATATACAATATTGCTTAATATCAGGCTTAAAACGGTTCCGTCTCGCCGCAAGTCTTTGGACTGAACTATAGGCTTCAGGGGGGAGGCAGCCAGGAGTGACGAAGTATGACAAAGTAGGGCATTAATTCATGAAACAATATCATTTAACATTTTCTTTGGGGAAACAACACAAATTATGGAGCAGCTTGCACAAAAGTAACTCATTCCGCCCACTGTTTTTTTTTTTTTTTACACCTGTGTAAACCTGTGATGTTGACAATACAGACGATTCTGAACATAACTATGGAGATGCAAGGGTTCTGCCCGACGACAACAGTCTCTTCTCTGTTGGGTGGAAACATCAATATGTCCAAAACTGTTACTTTTCAGGATTCAAATTCAGAAGCATCAAGACTATGGCAGATGGTGATGATGCTCAAAACGCGTCGCTTCGTGCCGCGTTTCCAGCTCGTGGATCCGTTACTTCAGATGCTTTTGCGTGGACGACCAAGCAGGGCGTTTAACCCATTCTGAACAGGCAGAATTGAATTGAAAAATAGCAGATCTACAAGCTCATATCGCGCCACCGAGTGGCGCGATACGAGCTTGTAGGTCTGCTATTTTTGAAAAATCTAAAAAAACGACTGACATTTTTAGAATCTGATCTCAGGTCAGAATGGGTTCATCAGACCAGTGTGTGTCCGGCGGAAACCTCGTGTGAATCTGATCTCAGGTCAGAATGGGTTAATTTAGGAAGAAACACAAATAGATAAATTGTGGAGATAAGAGGTTTCCGCCCGACAGCAACCATATGCAACATCAGTGAGAATATGTCAGAAGTACTGGAGTTGGACATTAACGGATCGGCTTCTCTATGATTAAAGTCAGCATGTTTTACTTCTTTTCTGAATAACGCAGTCGGTTATCAACAAACGCCCACACGCATACCGTGTATGTACTGTAATACATCTGTCCCGTGCTTTCATTTCCATCCAACCCTTCTTCTTCTTTCGAATGCCTTTTCGCCAGGCAATTGCACGGAGTAGAGAGGCTCTCTTACCCCGACACCATCTTAGCCTTTTCTTTTTTCACTCCGCTATTTATTATTCCTGGGACCTCGAGGCTGTAGAGAAGCCGTTCTTTTTACAGCCGTTTAGTGGCGGGCGGGCGGACGGACGGATAAAGCTTCTCTGTCTGCTGCACAGTAGGGTCAGCGTGTCTGCAGGCCTCGGCGCTCGCCACTGACCTGGATCTGTATTATGAACTGTACTAGTTCGTGGCCGTCGGGCAAGAAACCTCTGATCTCCATGTTTTAAACCTTTTTAGTGTGTTTTTCGACCTACTCGTGCACGCTACGGCGTCACACAATAGCAGATCCGCCATCTCTATTGCGCAGCGTGAAGCGACGCGCTTCGTGCTTGTAGATCTGCTATTTTTGCTAGTTTTTTTTTTATTTGGATCTTGAAAAGTAACACTTGTGAATATGAGGTTTCCACCTGACAGAGACGATATGCAAGTGCGTACCGTGTGTTTGAGTATATACGCACATGCATGCTAAAACAAAATCCACTGGTTCTGATGTGTATTGCCATTGACCCATGGAGGAACATGGAAAACCTTTGGCCCGTTGTGGTTTTTATGGAGCCCAAATGGCCAGGGATATACACTCTGCAGCGCCAGCTCACTCACTGTTGCATTTTACATCCCTTCTCATGGTCCAAAGGTTTCCCCTCGCCGCTCTCTCCCTCCAGTGGAATGAACTACTAGGCTAATACTGAGGGAGTGAAATGCCTTGTTTATTTTCAGCTGAGAAGGATTCGATCAGGCACACTGGCACACACACACACACACACACACACACACACACACACACACACACACACACACACACACACACACACACACACACACACACACACACACACTCTCTCTTTTCTCCCTCTCTCTCTCTCTCTCTCTCTCTCTCCCCCCACCCCCCCTCCTCTCCATTCCTCTCTTGTGAAGCAGAACAGTCCCCACTGATGTGGGCTCCATATGTGCCTGATGCTTTTTGGCTAATGCTTTCTAATCAGAGATGATTGTATTTCTTTGTGCGTGCGTGCGCGTGTGTGTGTGTGCGTTGCGTGCGTGCGTTGCGTGCGCGCATGTGTGTGTGTGTGTGTGTGTTGTCTCCCCTGCAGGGCCTCCTCAACCATTTTGTTCTTTCGTTGGAGATTTGCGTTTCTTTTCTGCGTGTTTCCGTTCTGTTCATGCTTAGTATGTTTTTTTTCCCCCCTTCTTTTCTTGCTCCCTCCCTCCCTCCTCTTGCCGTGGTCGTTGCTGTGGGGGGGGGGGGGGGGGGGGGGGGGGGGGAGGCACAGCGTTCTCTGGTTTAATATAATTTTCCAATCACTGACGGCTGCGGGCCAACGACTTTTGACTGGGCTGTTTGGAGAGAGAGAGAGAGAGAGAGAGACATTGGCAGCCCGTAGTGGTTGCTTCCTGTGAATGTGTCGTTGTCTCTTTGTGTTTGGTTTAACTCCTCGCTACCTGGAGCTGCTCTGCTGTACAAGCTGTCCCATTACCTGAACACCCCCCCCCCGCACCGTTCACCCACCATCTGCTGGGCTGACACACACACGCACGCACGCACGCACGCACGCACGCACGCACGCACGCACGCACGCACATGGAAACAGCTCTTGTGAGTAGGCCTGTCAAAGATCATGACATTGTACTAGTTGTCATACATCAAACATTTCTGTTTCCCTTTTAGGCTTTGTAAACAAAGATTGCACAGGGCATATTATGACAAATAATTGACATAAATAATTGACAGAAATGAGAAGATTGGCAATATGTAATAATTATATATACTTAAAATAATGTGCAAATAATATCCTATCGACAATCTCACAATGCTTTGCATCGTGACTAGTTTTGAGCTTGCAGATCGGCTATTTCCACAATCTTTTTAATGTATGAACACAAATATTTGCAACGATGCAAGATCATTTAATAACTATTTTAATAACTCATCTTCCCTACCTATAGAGGCCATCAGAATCAGTTTGACCGCTCTTATCACTACAGTAAAATGGTAAATGGTGCATTTATATACCACCTTTATCCAAGGCGCTTTTACATAGATTGTGCATACACCATGCAAGGAGCAATTCGGGGTTCAGTGTCTTGCTCAAGGACACTTCGACACTAACTCTGAGGGAGCCCGGGTTCGAACTGGCAACTTGTGGTTACCATCTGGCATCCGGCCACTCTACCCCTGAGCCACCGCCGCCCAGTAGATAATATTATGCATTGGCTACACCTGTGTATAACCCATTCTGACCGGGCACCCATTTTGGTGTCGGCATCATGTCGTGCTTTAGCTATTTAAAAATAGCAGATCTACAAGCTCATATCGCGCCACCGAGTGGCGCGATACGAGCTTGTAGGTCTGCTATTTTTGAAAAAAATCGAAGAACGACTGACATTTTTAGAATCTGATCTCAGGTCAGAATGGGTTCATCAGACCAGTGTGTGTCCGGCGGAAACCTCGTATGAATCTGATCTCAGGTTCAGAATGGGATAATATCGCTGTTGTCGGGCAGAAACCTTTGTCCAGGTTATCTCTGGACAGACAGACTACAGTACACACCGACTCTCTTGTACATCGAAAAATAGAAAAGAAGAAATAAATTGTCAAAGAGATCAGCTGTTTGACTAGGTTGTGGTGTCAGTGCGTGCAGCCCACTCTTTTGTTTCTGTTGTATAATGCTTTTCTATTAACTCCAGTGGCCTTCACAAAGAGCCTCCCCAGAGTTTGGATCCTCGTCTTTTTCGCTATAACAGCGCAGCATATTTTTTCTCTCTCTCTCTCTCTCTCTCTCTCTCTCACTCACACTCACACTCACACTCACACTCTCACTCACTCACTCACTCACTCACTCACTCAACCTCTTTCGTCAATGGCCTCTTAGCAATTTAATTTAGGCACAAACCGGAGCACATGTATCATTTCCTATCTACGCCTCTCCAGATTCGACGTTTTTGTGTACACTGCAGCGTCAGCACAAAAACATCACAAGTAGCAGCTTGAGTTTTGAGCGTGTAGATCCGCTACTTTTGTCATTTCTTTATTTGAATCCTGAAAAGTAACAGTTTTGGACAAAAGAGGTTTCCGCCCAGACAGAGACGACGTCATACCCGTTGCACGGCGTCGC
>NC_139716.1:8552563-8666798 GCF_964188405.1 Protomyctophum parallelum | reverse complement strand
TCGCTCAGGTGAAATGGGCGCCGTACTTTGAGGTCAGTCTCTATGACATCAGCACTACGATGTCGGCAGTGCATTGTCTGTCTATTATATTGGTACGGTTTCTGTATTTCCAGGCCAGTCCATGATGGTAGCCTCGGTCCAGGCTTACTTATCTGCGGAAAGAAAAGCCTGGTCACAACCTAAGGTATCCTCCGGAATATCCATCAGATGTATTTCCCCCGGATACGATATTTTCACGACCAATCACGACACTTGTTTCATTCGCGGAGAATGTAAACTGATTTGTAAAGCATCAACGTAATTTCCTTCACCGATACTTCCGCTAAAATCACGCACTTCCGCTGATAGTCTTTTAAGCGTAGGTCTTGCCCAGGGTGCTATGATGTTTCATCTATGACATGTCATGTCTATATTTGGGCATGAGATCATGGGCGCGCTCAGGCACACGTGCACACTCTCACACAAACCCAGAACTTCAAGTTATGGAGAGAGGGAGAGACATGGAGAAGTGTCCAGTGACTCACTCCTTGTGTGGCTGCGGGCGTGGGGGGGGTATCCCGTGTTCCCAGGAGACCTGATTAGGCGAGAGCTTAGAGAGAATCTCCAGAGAGTTGAAACTCAGGGACATTATATTGTCGTCATCTTCATGTACCCCCCCCCCCCCCCCCCAATGGAGAGTTATAAAGAGAAAGGGCAGGGACAGAGAGACAGTGAAAAAACATTATTAACACATAAGCTGATTAATGCAGCCGTAGCACTCTCAACCTTCAGCTCAAATGAGAATTTCTGTCATTTACATATCAATTTAATTTCCTGTGTTTTTCGTTGTCTCCCCCCCCCCCCCCCCCCCCCCTTAATTAAAAGCTTCTACGGGCCACCACAATCAGGCGTGTTTAAGACCCTATACAACCCTATATACAACCGATCTTCAACCTCACAATGTGGCACAATGCCACGCGTTGTGAGCTTGTAGATCGGTGACAAGAATTATATTTAGTCTTAGTTTTAGTCATCATAGCTTGTAGCATAGGTAGTTGACGAAATCAACACTGCTCACAAGTATAGTAATGCAAACTCACTTGCTCGCGCACACACACACACACACACGCACACAAAGTGTGTGTGTGTGTGTGTGTGTGTGTGTGTGTGCGCGCCCACCCACCCAGCCAGCCATGCAGGCGGGGAGCCGGGCTGCTCTGTAGCCCCTCTGTCAGGATTAAACCAATGATCAGAGAAATGAAAGGGAGACTGTCATTCCACATGGACCCCTGTTCACATCATCCCCAATAATTACACCTTCTACCACACACACACACACACACACACACACACACACACACACACACACACACACACACACACAGACACACACACACACACACACACACACACACACACAGACACCATGCCTGACTGGCACCCAGCACATCAAGCAAGGGGATTTCATGAAATGCAATCCTGCTTGAATTTCCCTCCATAAAACATCACCTCTTTCCCCCACGTATCTGCGTGTGTGTGGCTGTGAAATTGTTTCTAGGACTCAGTGTGGGGCGAATTACTGTGTAATACGTATTATGTATTAATCTTTTAACACTAGAGTGTCTTTGAGGTCTTTCTGACCCATTTTGAGATTTTGAAGTTTGCCCCATGAAGCTCTCGGAAGACTTTTTCCCTAAATATTCGATTCAAATCATCTCAGATTTTGTGAAACATTTTCTAAATATGAATTTGGGCATATAGGCTACTTATACCATCTCTGACTGTTCGAAGGTCTTTTTGACCTGAAGTCAGCTTGTGTGGTCCCTATGGCCTTACTTTCTTTCTCTGCTATAAACACATTATGCACAATGCAACGTGTTTGCTTGCTCCCTTTGGAATTAAATCCATTTGAGAGTTTATTTGTATTATTAATATTACAGTTTTGTTTTTGCAATTGTAATCGATTACTACTCGTTGCTGGGGAAAGTGATATTAGTAATACTTTATAGTTTATACTTTGTTTTACTGCCCGACACTGAAGGATGGTGTTGGTGTGAGTGTATATTTTCATACCTATATGATGCACGTTTGTAAATGGCATGCGTGGCTATGCAGAACTACTTATAACATACTCTGTGTATGGGTGCGTGTGTGCGTGCGTGCGTGTGTGTGTGCACTGCACGAGCGCCTGTATGTCGCCTTGAATCGTTACAGATGTGTGCCTAACTTTGCTGTGCAAACATCTGTCGGGACCTGTAGGGTATATATGCAGAACTAACTGCTTCAATCTGGAGACTAAAAAAAGTCCATGAATACGATGAAATATTCAGCGGAGGCCGAAGCGTTGTGGCGTACAGGAAAGTGCCTCAAGTGTAAAATAACCGTCGGTGCTGTCATTTGAAGTCTGCACCATGTGTGACCTCTGCTATCAAAGTGGAGACTTAGCAGATTCAAGCTGTCTATTCTAATCTTTTTGTTCTTTTTCCATAAAAAAAAAAAAAGACCACTTCACCCTGCCGTCCATACTTTGGGCATATCATTATGGGGGCGAGAAGTCAAAGTATTACAAAGAAATTACTTGTAGATTGGCTTTTTTCGCTATTCATCATCGTGCAGTGAAGTATAAGGCTTTAGTGGTTGTAAATCGGGGCTTAACCCATTCTGACCTGAGATCAGATTCACACGAGGTTTCCACTGGACACACACTGGTCTGATTAACCCATTCTGACCTGAGATCAGATTCTAAAAATGTCAGTCGTTCTTCGATTTTTCAAAAAATAGCAGACCTACAAGCTCGTATCGCGCCACTCGGTGGCGCGATATGAGCTTGTAGATCTGCTATTTTTCAATAGCTAAAGCATAACATGATGCTGACACCAAAATGGGTGCCCGGTCAGAATGGTTTAAGTGGTTTTAAATGAGTGCCTAAGTACAGTCGTTTTACATATAGGACATTCAGAGAGTTACAGCACTCTTTGATCTGGCTGCGATGCGTTCTATATGCGGTTCACGTGTCACTCAGATCAGGGAACGCAGGGGAAGCTGTCAGAACCTTCCCTAAAACATCCGGGACAATAATGCTCCACGCGTCACAGACGCATGTTCATTCTATTAAGTACACACCCATTCCTCTTTTCAATTAGCCGAAATGTTTATTTTCTTCATTCCTTATGCCGTAATTATTGGACATGGCATCAGTTCGCAAAAAATAAAAGCCAGTCAATTCCCACCAGAACGCATTTAATGCTCCGTGTTCTTGTGAGCATAAAGTTGAAGAGAAAACCCTAAGCGTGTTTTCTGAAGCGGAGCTAATGCCTGTTTCATACTTGGTTGTGTGCTTTGTGGCTCCACCGACAGATCTATAAGCTCACAACAAGTCACGGTGCAACACATTATGAGCTTTAGTTCGGCTATTGTCGGTGCACGACACCGGTCGCATAACCGAGTATATATCATATAATACTTGTGTGTACTCTGCCTCTTTCTGTTGTGGTTAATGGGCTTTTGACTGTAATGCCGTGCTTTGTGTTGGCCGTATAATAGTGTACAACAGAAGCAGAATACTGTAGTGGTGGCTTTGCGTTGGCCGTAGTGTACAACAGAAGCAGAACACTGTAGAATAGATCAGTGGTTCCCAAACCTTTTAGCCCGTGCCCCAAAATTAGAAATTATATTTTTGCCTGGGACACCAACTAGTGAAAATAGCAGATCTACAAGCTTACGACACGTCGCTTCTCACCCCGTTTCTTTGATTTTCCTTTGATTTAGTCACAAAATTACTTTGACAATCATTTAATGTGTTTTTAATTCATGAAAAATCTTCATCATCGCTTTATTTATATAGCACTTTTCTGGACGAAGTCACAAAGTGCTGCACAACAAATTCACTAAGCAGGACAATCGAACAGAATTAAATAGATGCAGCATAGCAAATCAACAACTTACAGCCAGCTGGCCAACAGCAGAAAGCATATTAAAAGATGCAATATAAAAACAATGTAATAGATAAAAATGCCGACAGAGTTCAGTGAACAAACATTCAACGGGGCAGGGGGGGGGGGGGGATGCTTTTCTGAACAAGTACGTTTTGAGAAGAGATTTAAAGGATGCAATGGTATCTGCTTGTCGGATGGTTTTGGGAAGGGTGCTCCAAGTTTTAGGGGCACGGACAGAGAAGGCTCTTTCTCCCTTGTTTATGCGATGGAATTTCTCGGGAACCTTTAGGAGAGCATGTAATAATAATGCATGTAAATCGAGACGTGTCTGTGACTGCAGACATTAATATTGTTATCTTTTGCGGAGAGCCGTGTGTGAGAGACACATTCTTTTCCCTGTTGTAATGTATAGTGCATTCCTTGTTATGCTTATTACTATATTTTATCTCTCGTACAAAGTACAAATATATTTATGTTAAGTTATGTACAGTACAGTGTATCGTCGCTGTCTGGTATAGAAACCATATATCTCCACCAAGTAAGTAAACGTTTCTGACGAGAGGTTAAGAGTGTGTGCAGCGAGAGTGTGTGTGTGTGTGTGTGGGGGGGGGGATTTTAAAGTGAATGTGTATGCTGGCCCCTGGAACTGGGGTCCATGCTAACAGCTAGCAGTAGAGATAGAGTAAACCCATTCTGACCTGAGATCAGATTAAAAAAGAGTCTTCTGCATCCTGACAGTTTTCTGAAAAAGCTATGTTTCGATGTCAGTCGTTCTTCGATTTTTCAAAAATAGCAGACCTACAAGCTCGTAGCGCTATGAGCTTGTAGATCTGCTATTTTTCAATAGCTAAAGCATGACATGATGCTGACACCAAAATGGGTTCAAAATGGGTTAATGAATAATGGATACTCTGCACCCCTATAATCCCGACTCTCCTGTGTGTCACGCTGCAGATGGGTAATGAGATCATCCGCCTGTGCTGCCAGAGCATCTCCCTGGACAGGATCTTCCAGGGCTACGTGAGCTCCAGCAGGCAGACGCTCCACCACTGCATCCTCTGCTGCCTCTGCTGGAGGGAGGCCTACCAGCACGCTGCACAGACGCACCGCAGGTACTGTACCACACACGCACGCACGCACGCACGCACTCACACACGAAAGTACGCACGCACACACTCACACACAGACACGGACACGCGCAATCACGCACTCACACTCACAGCCCCTTTAGATGAACAATGGGTCTGTTCATTACAATTTCAAATATTTCATATATTAAGACAACATATTTCTTACAGACAAAAGATACAACGACTACAACATAACAGTACACACTAGCACATATACAGTATGAATCATTGTGTCACAGATCTGTTATAATAGTAAAAACATGAACAGGTAATCTGAAGGCGAGAGGACAGTGCAGTTTTTACACACACGCACAGGTCGCACGCACACACACACCACAAGTTATCGGAAACGTATTGGTTGTGCAGAGGTTCTTGGTTATGGTTGTGGTGCTATAGCACTGCTATACAGTATATCTCTCTCTCTCTCTCTCTCTCCCTCTGTCTCGCTCACTCTCTGTAAAATGCAATGCAGACAGACTCTTCTTGAGTCTCTCTCCCAGCCCTTGCCTCCGTTGCTATATAAATGACAGATTGGCCCCTCTAAACGGGGGCATCACAGTGCAGTTCAATGTAATGACAGCCGATGGGAGCGGGCGCTCACATCACCGGGATATTGAACTCGCCGCGGAACTGACAAAGCACATCACCGTAAACACCTCCTCCTGGCGTACTTATCAGCTGACAGCCTCTTAACATGTGGCCTTGAGCGCTAGTGTAACATCATCTCGGGCTCTCAAAACAGCAGACTACACTCACTGGCGCAAATTAGGGACTTAATTACATGAACTCAATTACTGTACTTTTACTATTTGGGTGCCAAATACGAGAGAGATATTTTTTGTTATCAGTGGTTTACGATAGATGACGCCCACGCGCAACATGCAAGTCACCATTTGACTGTTCTTGTAATCAGGGAACAGGGAAATCCCTGGCTGGATTTTTGGACAGAATCTGGAGGAGTAATATCAGAAAATGTGTTTTACAAAAGTCGGCCTCCTGGTGGCGCTATGACAGCCCGCTCTGGAAAATTCATCCAGGGAGTGTGTGTGTACAAAATTTGGCATCGACCGGGTTAATAGTGCCGGAGATTAGCTGGCAACAGACGGACGGACAGACACACACACACACACACACACGGATGGATGGACGGACGGACGGCGTGCAAAACATACTCTCTCCCCATGCCTTCAGGCTGGTGGAGACAATAATAAACAAAACTAATAATAATAATACAACTTGGGTGTTTTAAATGTAGATGAGACGGAAACGAGCACAGGAAGGTCAAAATGGAGCGTGCAAAGAGAGAGAGAGAGAGGAGGCAGCATGTGTCAGAAGTTTGTTTTCTCCACTTGCCAGTCAGTCATTTGGTCAGTGATCTTTGTGAGCTGCTGAGTTTCACTTCATTACTATGATTGCTCTTAGAGAACGCCTGAGGGGCGCCACACACACACACACACACACACACACACACACACACACACACACACACACACACACACACACACACACACACACACACACACACACAGAGTTCTAGCCTCTCCAATACTCCTCCGGGCCTCTCACCGCCTGCACGGGCAATCGACCTCGTCCAACCAATTAAAGACACCGCTTAGTTCCCGATCGATGGCCGGAGGCGGGGCAGGGTGAGACCGAGGGGGGGGAGGCGGGAGCTAATGCCCCGTTTATTTTTATGCTCCGTCATACGACAGAGCATAATGTCGGAAGTGGTTCGATCTGCTCTGCTCGCAATGCGTCGCGGCCACAGCACCTTGTAGGGCTGACCTCGATTAGTCGAATAGTCGACTAATCGATCGGAACGGGTCTCAGTCGACTGACCACCAGGTGGTCAGTCGACTGAGCAAAAAAAGAAAAAAAAAACTTTTTTTTTTTTTTAATAATTCTTTTTGTTTTTCTGGAGTCTATCAGGCCAGCGCACTGTGCGATTCAAGTCACAGGCAGTGGCACATTGCCACACAGGCAGACACACCACATGCACATTGGAGATTTGAACAGTCAGAATGTTCAAATGTGTTTATGTCCCCCACAGACCTAGTGGAATAATACAATATTTTTGTATATTTTTGTAAATATTGTATTTTTATATACAATTTTTTGGGGCAAAAGTCGACTATTAGTCGACTATTAGTCGACTAACAGCAAATTTATTCATCTATCAGTCGACTATACAAATCCTTAGTCGGGGACAGCCCTAGCACCTTGTGACCTTTTAGATCGGCTTTTTTTTCTGTGGCAAAGTGACGCCGTCGGACAAGAAAGTATGAATTTGGCTTGACTCTGTTTCACGACAACAGTCCCACAAAAATCACAGAAATCTATCTGTCTGGAACTTTGTGTGTTACAAACGGATTCCAATGTCACAGCAACAAAAAGTCTCACTTTGGATAGTGGGCTCTGATTGTCCACCCACAACTCTGGGGTGAGCCGAATGTAATTCAAACCGAGGGGTGCCAGACCACTCTGCCCAATCTGCCCATTTTCTTTACTGTGGCATTTTCGTCTGGTTTCCAGGCTAGAGACAGTGCAACGCGTGTCAGTCGACAACTGATATGCGTAGAGGCGTCCAGCATCAAGAAGATAAGACGTTGGTTGCTCAAAGAGGCGTCTAATTTCTCATCCACACTTCATCTGGACGCTGCATGGCTTTGGGCCTGCACATTTTGTCCAAATTGTTTGTGTGTGTGTGTGTGTGTCTGTTTTCCCCACTCACGGAGGCCTCCAGCCCGATCGACTGGGTGTTTGACTTTCTGCATCATGCTTTCCTTTATTTATAGAATTTCCGAGGGGGCCATGAACTCTAAATGCGCCTCGGGAGAAAGATGGCCACCGTATGAAAAATATATGAACACCACCACCGCTATCGCCCCTCCTCTTGCCCTGCGGCTTGTGGGGGGGGGGGGGCAGGATGGAGTGATGTGAGGGAGGCAGAGCGTGTTAAATAACGAGAGGCTGATCTGTTTTCTCCCCTTCAGATATCCAGTGGTGGACAGTCACTGAACATTTACTTAGGTAGTAAGTACTGTACTTGAGTGTTCAGTTTTGAGGTACCGTATTTTACGTTCCTGTAGTATTTCCAGTTTTCAATACTATGACTTTTACTCCACTACATCTCAGAGGCAAAATATTGTACTTTTACTCTACTACCTTTATTTGAAAACTTTAGTTACTTTGTAGGTTCATACATTTTGTATACATTTTTAATACATTTGAAAACTTGAAACGAGACATTCTGCACAATGAGTACTTTCTACTTTTGGTACTTTAAGTACCTTTCGATACTTTTGTACTTTTTCTAAAGTCGATTTTGATCACCAGACTTTTACTTGTAACGGAGTAGTTCTACGTTGCAGTATTGATACTTTTACTTGAGTACTTTTTTTCCACCACTGCTGTTTTCGCTCCTTCAGATATCACACCAGTGAGGGAGGGGGCTGTCACAGCCAACACACACACACACACACACACACACACACACACACACACACACACACACACACACACACACACTGAGTTCAGCCACAGGGCAGAGGGGAACCGGGGCACGAGGAGGGGCGATGTTAGCCTGCAAAGGGTTTACATTACAGTGATGTACAGTAAATAGGTTTTCAATGTAATGAGTCCTGGTATGCAGGGATAATGGTCTTTTAGATGAGTCCCAGGGACATTTTATGAGTCCCACTTCAACGACGTTATATAGGAGTCATAATTTGCCATTTTTACAAATGAAAGAAGAACGGTGAACCTCGGGCGTTTTGCGGTGGGCTCAGAGAGGGCTAAAGGAGGCTGTACAGTATAACACACAGCGGGGGTGACGGAGACGGGAGAGAAGGAACAAGGCAACGTGAGGAAGAGAAGGTAGAGAGGGAGAAGAGGCAAGGCATGGAAAACAGGAGACGGGCGGAACGGAAGGAAAGGGTGTGAAGGAAAACGTTTTGAAAATCTTAAAATAAAATGGGGACGCCAGGTTGAAAGTGGTTAAGTCTGTAGTCTGTGAGTTTCATGAATATATCATTAAAATTATTAATAAGAGCTTTTGATATAGCTTTAGAGAGAGAGAGGGAGAGGGGGAGAGAACACTTTATTAATTCCGAAGACATGTTCTTTCTTCCATCTCCTGAAAAAGGAACAGTTGTAGACTACTTTATGCTATACTTTAGTTTTGGTACTTTAATGATGGAGTGCCATGAATTTTTTTTTCTTTTTTTCTGTTTTTCACGTGTTTATGAGGTGCCAGCAGTGTTTTGGCAGTAAATTAGATTTTAGTTTTTGTCATAGTCTCTTGAATAGTTTCCATTTAGTTTTAGTCACATTTTAGTCACTTGGAATGTTTTAACGTTAGTCTAATTTTAGTCGACTAAATGTCAAGATTTTAGTCGACTAAATCTGATTTAGTCAAACAAAACGTATTTTGGCGGGCCTTGATGCCGTCTTAATGACTCTTTTTTCACTTGCTGAAAATAGCCGATCTACAAGCCGCAGGACAACGTGTTGAGTGTGTAGATCGGCTATTTTCAGCATGCAACTAATTGTAAAATGACTTATACTGGATCTCTTGTCCACTAGTCCCATCTTAACATTTTAGTCTAGTTTTTATTTGTTGACGAAATTGTCAGTATATTTAGTCTTAGTTTTAGTCGTCATAGCTTAGTTTTGATTTAGTTTCCATTTAGTTCTCGTCAGTGGAAAAAGGTTTTAGTCGACAAAATGAACACTGGGTGACAGTACTTCATTAGACCCCTTGGTGTGGTCGTTATGTGCAATGATGTATTTAGGGTTTATTCTTCCTGGAGGCTGAAAACCTTGACAGTCAAATGTGCCAATGAAAAAAAACAGTGATATAGTGACATCACAATATAATCTCCTCTCCTAACCCCTCCCCCTTTATCATACAACAACAGCTGTGGGTGTGGCTTCAGTTCAGATTGATCATCGCCCATCACCACCCACCAGGCAAACCGGACATACTTAATTAACTGGTGGGCGTGTCCACATAAAAACGTCATTTTAACAAATACTATAGACTTTTTTGAAAAAATATATATTATAAATTAATAATACCTGATGATCATGTTTTAGTGTGGAAAACTTTGACTGGAAAAGACTCTCTCACCGTATAGAAAAACAAGTAAAACTCCTTAGACTGAGACTTAGAAAAATATATTTTATTTTATTTTATCATGCTGTGCTCATGGTGCTCTGTGCTCATGGTGCAATTAAAAAGCAAACGTTTGAGTCCTCAGACCTTCGATAGTGCTATGGTTTTTCACAGACAAAGAACTTACTTTTAAACAACTCCAAAACAATACAGCTCAGGTGCTGAGAATTACTAATTGGTGACATCACCTGATTGTGGGCGTGGACATTACAGAAAGGATATACAAAATCACAGTTATATAGGAAACAAGAATATTACATACATCACATGTTGACAGACTTATATAATCACTTTTAGAATATGGCTTTTTACTTTATAGGTAGCACTGGAGGGAGAGATCTTCATTTAAGCCACCTGGATTGACAGACTTTAAATAAAAAATCCATCTAGATTCAGTTTGGAGGAGTTTAGTGTCTAAATCACCCCCTCTTCTAGATGTCTTAATTTGATCAATGACTGTGTAGGACAGATCTGCTGTGGAGTGACCGGCTTCCATGAAGTGTCTGGCGACAGGAGATTTGATGTCCTTGCGTCTGATGGCACTCATGTGTTCTATGATGCGTGTGCGGACTGCCCTAGATGTTTTGCCTACGTACTGTAGATTACATTTACATGTGATCATGTAGACTACATTAAAGGAACTACAATTCACAAATTGTCTGATAGTGTATTGTTTGTTATTAACTGCACTAGTAAATGTGTTCGTTTTCTTGGAGTTTTTACAGGCCACGCAATGTAGACGAGGGTAGAAGCCGGTGACTCCATCCAACCGCCCCGTGTGTTGCTGGGGGGGGTATGTAGCAGTCTGCTTTCACCATATCGTCTCTGATGCTTTGAGATCTATAATGAGAGAAAAGAGGAGGGTCAGTAAACACTTTAGCACCTTCAGTGTCAGCTGACAAAACATGCCAGTGTTTCTCTACGATGCTACGTATATATCGTTGCTCAAAGCATGTTTTAGTGTGGAAGGAAATCACAGCACTCCATCTTTAACCCATTTTGGGGCGGGAACCCCTTTTGGTGTTTTAAACATTATGTTATAATTTAGCTATTGGAAAAACAGCAGATCTACAAGCTCATAGCGCGCCACCGAGTGGCACGCTGCGAGCTTGTAGGTCTGCTATTTTTGAAAAATCGTGACAATATACATTTTTATACTTTACTATACTTTCACTTTTACTTTAGTAAAACATTTGAATAGTTTTTTCCACCACAAAAAAAGTTCCAAAGCAGCACTGCTGCTGCTTTGGAACTGCTTGAGAGGCTGCATCAATGGAGCGTGGAAGGCCCCGACGCATGCATCACAGCATACCTCACTATCTCGGGCACACCAGTACACAACGTTTTTCCAACTGATGCTGCATGGGGAGCTGGTGAAACGCTGCCAGAAGTAAGTCAGCATAACAACACTGTGACTGCTTGGCATCTCATTTATGCCATTTAGGCCCGACGTCGAAATAACGTTCATTCTGAAAGAATATATATTCAAAGATGTGTGCCGCATTTTTACGATTTTTCAAAAATAGCAGACCTAGTTGATCTGCTATTTTTCAATAGCTAATGTATAACATAATGCTTAGTTAAAACACCAAAAGGGGTTTCCCGTACAGAATGGGTTATTGGTCCCTGCGGGATTCCCAGCATTGCAAAAAAAAAAAAAAAAAAAGTTTCCCCTCGAATTTGGGCATCAGCCCGGGGGAAGTTCAGTTTCTCCGGGGGAGAGAGAAAGAGAAAAAAAAAGTACAAATGGATTGATCTAGCAAATCGTGCAGAACATAACCAAAAAATTGAAAATCCATCAGCAAATTGTCACCACCTCCACAGGAGTCAGAATGTAGCGCTGTCTGGCATTGGTGTTCTCTTCCTAAGCTGCTGCCGTCCAATTTAGACACCGCGGTATCTCTGTCTTTCCCTCACAGAGCAACGAGAGAGACATTCTCTCCAACAGTGGCTTTCACAGGAGGGAGAGAAACATGAAACATTATATAAATGAAAAATAATCATCATCATTATCCTAAAACATTTCTCAGCTCACAATGTCATGCATTGTGAGCTTGTACATTGGCTTTTTTTTTTGCTATTTACATTTTTAGTCTTATAGCCATTTCACAGCAGGGGCAGCACTGCGCAAAAGGCATGGAATACGGATGTGTTTATTACAGGCAGCCTCAGTACCAGGCTTTCATTTTTGTTGGTGCAAAAATTGAAAGCCTGGAGGAACGCATTGGCCGCCCTGGTCTAAAAGTGGGAGTCAACCCTTCCGGGAGGGCGTCGCTCCAAATTATGTGACGTAGCGCTGCACTAGGGGGGAGAGGAGGGGCCGGGGGTGACGGACAGATCGATGAGATCCAATCAGGGCGTGCGCAAATCTCAGCCGCGACCCGCCCCTCTAGACCAGAAACCTAACACGTTAGCTCAGGCTAATTACAGGAAACTCCCGTCAAACTTTCCAACAAAACTCCCGAATTGTACCATTACACCTGTATATTACTGTATATGCCTCTAAACTTGAGGTTTACGGGCAAAATACAGTGCCCATAATTGCCCGTTAATTCCTCTTTTCACGCAGTGCAGCAGGAAGGACTAACTACTGTCCTGCTCATCCATGCCGTGTTCAATCTGCCAATGCCCACATTGGACATTTTGGCGTATTTTCCCATACTACAAATGTATACCTGCAGTTGTATGTGGTTCTAGGGCATTCACTTCTAATACTTTTTACTAGTTGACTAGTCGACTAGTTGTTTAACTACCTATTATGTAAAAAAGAAACAAAAAATATTATAAATATTATAAATATTTGTACATTTAAAAACTGTGTACATTGGTGACTATCATCATCATCATCATCATACTATAATTCTAACAATGTCTGAGTGTCTGTGTGTGTGTCTGTCAGAAACACAGCCGTAGCTCCTCATTGCCTGCACCAATCGCTCCCACTTTTCACACAGGCATTGACCATATGAATATGGAGGGCGTAACAAAGCCCTTTTTTTGATTTGACACATTAATGATTATTAATTTATTTATTAGTGAATTACAAACGCACCGGGCGCAGTACAGTAATATCTCACAACGGGTAAGGGCTAGTAACTGTAATCTACCTGATCTTGAGGCCTACAAAATCGGGGAAAATATAAAAAATAACTTTCTTTATTTTTTATTTTTTATCAACTAGTCAACTAGTACGAACAAGGTCGACTAGTGGATTTACTAGTCGACTATATGCTTAATGCCCTAGATGTGTTTCCCATGTGGATTCCAAATGTGAATAGTATGGCTCCCAAATGGATCTCTGTCTCCATGTAACCATCCTGTATATGACGTACTGCATCTATGATATGACTGCACATTTGGGCAAGGTGCTCCGAGCCCCAATGACTATCATTATAATTAAAGTTAATTAAAATGAAGTGTAAAACATGTGGGACAATAGTGGATTATTATTATTTTCTTTTTCACTTACTAGCAAAATACTGTACAAACAAAACAAGTTTAGGCACTAATCGGTCCAGCGGTTTGCAATATCAGATACGGACACACAAACACACAGAGCCACAGACAAACCCTGACAAACTAGACAGATTTATAATCCGTCTAGTTTCCTGCAAAGCCACGGCCATAAAAAAGAACATAGAACATATTTCCCATAGCTGTGTGGGAAAATATACCCTTTTGCCTTTTGTATTTTCAAGCATGGTCTATTTATTGCGGATGTACAATAGTTGCATTTCAAAGCTATGCACGGCATAAGGCTTCCATTGATATTGTGTTCCACAGACAGACAGACAGACAGACAGTCAGACAGACGGAGGCATTCTGTCTCCCAGGCAGCATGGTGGACAACAAAGGCTTACAGCCTCATCACACAACACCTTGACTTCACAAAGCAATAAACCAGGTGTTGAGCCCGGCTACCTTGCAGAATCTCTCACACACGCTCTCTCTCTCTCACCGGGTCCGTCATTCTCTCTCTCTCTTTCCATGGTGTACGTTCTTTCCTCCCGTCTTTGACTCCCACCAACCCCCCCCTTACGATTTCCCTCGCTGCTCGCCCGTCGCTGTCTGGCCAATTTAATGCTGTGAGGAGAGTGCAAATGAAAGTAGGGGGAAGAAAAGAAAAACGCAAACCCGCATTCAGTGGATGGATCGAAATTGAGGCTTCACCGCCAGGATGGCAGCGGCCGTGAACCAAAGAGTGTCCCCCTCCGTTCTCTGTCTATAGTGTTCCCATCGGGAAGAAACGCACTTATACTACAGCGTCACATTAACCCATTCTGACCTGAGATCAGATTCATACGAGGTTTCCGCTGGACAAACACTGGGTCTGATGAACCCATTCTGACCTGAGATCAGATTCTAAAAATGTCAGTCGTTCTTTGATTTTTTCAAAAAATAGCAGACCTACAAGCTCGTATCGCGCCACTCGGTGGCGCGATATGAGCTTGTAGATCTGCTATTTTTAAATAGCTAAAGCATAACATGATGCCAACACCAAAACGAGTGCCCGTTCAGAATGGGTTAAAGTATCAAGCGTGGCACAAGCTCATTTTGAGCTTGTGCTATTTTTTGCCAGGTACATTTGCACCACTACTGACGCCTGTAAAGACGACCGTAATGGACAGCTTTTTATGAGCCAATGGGAGACTTATCCCTAAAACCCATAGTCTGAACGGCATGAAAGCCCATACTGTGAACGCCGCAACGCAGAGCGAGTGGCAACAGAAGCTAATGTTGTGAGCTAACTGGAGCTAAGAGGGAAAGCCATAACAAAACGCAGTGAGTGAACCAACCAAAGAACGTCGGAAACGGGCGCTACAGGAGCTTGTTGCACCTGCCAGTTATGACCGAGTCATTCTTGTTTTTATTTGAATCCTGAAAAGTAACAGTTTTTGGACAGGTTTCCACCCGTGGGAGAACGATAGGCGCTATAAAGTTCACAGCGTGCGACAACCAAGTACAAAGCAGGGGTAACATCACACAACGTGTCCCAGTGGGCGTCGACTAGGGTTCATCACGACCAATTACAAAGCAGGGGTAACATCACACAACGTGTCCCAGTGGGCGTCGACTAGGGTTCATCACGACCAATTACAAAGCAGGGGTAACATCACACAACGTGTCCCAGTGGGCGTCGACTAGGGTTCATCACGACCAATTACAAAGCAGGGGTAACATCACACAACGTGTCCCAGTGGGCGTCGACTAGGGTTCATCACGACCAATTACAAAGCAGGGGTAACATCACACAACGTGTCCCAGTGGGCGTCGACTAGGGTTCATCACAACCAAGTACAGAGCAGGGGTAACATCACACAACGTGTCCGAGCATGCGTCGACTAAATACATATAATTTTTGGGGGTCCTTGACATGAAATATTGAGCACCACTGATGCAGAAGCATAGGTTTTTCAGAAAACCAAATGGGTTAAACAGCGTCTTTGCGTTCTATTGTCCTCATGGGTGTTAATGTGCTAGTTTGGATACAGGTAGTGTCTACGTCGTACAGTGTGTGTGTGTGCGATAGCATATATCTTGCTATGTCGGCTGTAGTGACAGATGATAAATGTGAGGGTGACCACAGGCTGCCCCCCCCAGACTCCCTGTCCTCCGGGTGGCCTTTCTTCTGCTTGTTTTTCCCTCTCTCTCATTTTGTTTGCCCTCCCTTACTGTTCGTCGCTGAATTTCTGCCGTTTTTCATTTTCCACCTCTCCATCACCCTCTGTCTCATACACACACACACGCATGTGTGCATGCGTGTGTGCACGCGCGCGCACACACACACACACACACACACACTGTGGCACACTAGACACACTTCTGTGTTCTGTTTATTTAATCACTGGCTCTATTACAGTGGATATTTTCCCAGACGAGCGAGAGAGAGGGAGAGGGAGAGGGAGGGAGAGAGAGAGGGAGGGAGATAGAGATAGACGATGCGACACATTGTGTGTGAACTTGTAGATCGGCTATTTTCAAATGCCGAAATGTATATAGGGTAACTAGTACAGTAACTAAAGTTCTCAAATAAATGTAGTGGAGTAATTTGCCTCCGAGATGTAGTGGAGTAGAGGTAAAAGTATTGGGAATTAGAAATACTCCAGTAAAGTACGTACAAATACCTCAACATTGTCCTTAGGTACTGTACTTAAGTAAATGTATTTAGTTACATTCTACCACTGCCGACGGAGATGAATTTATTTAATATCTCCCTTTTGAAGCAGAGATGACCCCCTCTGATACGGCTCCCTGTCGCTACAACATCACCACCCGGCCTTGCCGCCTGATGTGAAATCTTTTGAGGAGGAAGACATCTGAAAGATTCCCGACTGAGACTAATTTGTGCCCGGGGGGGGGCGCGGCGTTGATACATAATGCACATCGTGTTATATATCCCCAGCTTTCATGATCGGCGGCAGAAGATAGTGGCTATCGCGGGAGAAGCGTTACATTGGCGCGTAAACCACGGCCGCTATCTTTAACCATGCTCCTATATTCCGTCTGATCCGTAGAGGTGTGAGTGAGAGGCAACAAGCTGTGTCTTTAATTTAACCTCTAATCAGAAGCCGCCACGGCGCCCATAGGTCATAAAACGTCTGCTTATCTGCTTGGCATGGCGTCGTTCAGAATGTGTCCTTCATCGCCTGTGAGTGTGTGGTGTCAGAGATCCTCAATAGAAGAGAAGATACCCGTTCCATGCTTTGCCAATAGTATGAAATGTGTATAACCTTCTCCTCCGGCCTCCTACAGTAAGTGGCTGTTTGTAGTCGGATCTCGCGGACATCCTGTGATCAGTGTTTGCCGACAACGTCGGGTCTCGAATTAAAGTGAATCTTCTCCAGATTTCGCGGTCTGCAAAATGACTAGTTTAGTGTCGGCATGTTCGGGACATATGTGGACTGCATGGCTTGAGGAATGGTTCCAATATTCATTTCAGCTACTCTGGGCGAAACAATGGGTAGAAATCTGTGTTCATGTTCATCTGGTCTCCTGAGGGGGGAGACTCGAAATGACGATGTGAACAGATGCACGGAATCAATTGGCGGTGCGTTGTCTTTGATCGATTGATTAAATTGATGTATTAAATAAGTATATATGTCTGTGTGCATGCGTCACATGGAGCTGCTGTACGCCTCCCATTGGGCGCTGTGGACGTGGCTCCTCCTCTCCGGAGACAACCAGGCCTCCTGGCTCCATTTCAGTGCTGACAGACTGTCATGCCTCTGGCCCTCCTTAACTGTCCCCGACGCCATGTTGCAAGTCCTACTGAATTAGAGCCCAAATTGGAGGGATTTGCGCTCATCCGGAAGCCAAATTTTCCTTTCACTGGCCTTTTATCCCCCCCCCCCCCCCCCCCCCCCGAGGTCAAATTACGCAGATTTTCTGTGCTGGATAGCTAAGTATGTTCAGTATGCATGGATGAGCACACCAGATGCTCCACACAGCCCCGACCAGGGCAGGAGAGTAAACGGATTACACCTAACGGAACTATAGGAATTCAAGAAAAGTGTCTGTAACACCGTCAATTATTGACTTCAAGGTGAAATCCAGACCGAAACACATGCACGCTGAATCAGGCTATTATCCTGTACCAACATACATGTAACACCCCACTCACGCTATCCTCCACTTATGATCCAAAATCTGCTGTCTGGAAATGCCCCCGTGGAGCCCCCCCGCACCCGATGGCTAGATGCCGTCACCAGCGACTGATGGATATTTGTTCACATCTTATTTCTATGTTAAAAATGACCTTGTATTTGGTGACAGGACTGCCCTGTCACCCAGTGTGATTTTATATCCATATTTGCTTGGTATTTATCCTATTATCAGCTCTCATCCTCTCCAGATGGAAAAATATGACGCATGACCTGACAAACAAACTTTGCTCTAAAGATGAGGATATAAACACCCTCTCACCCTATGAGATAACGGTCAACAACAGAATCCTATAATCAAAGACTTGATTAAAAGTCAAAAACAGGATTCAGACAATCGGACGCTCATGACGCTGTATTCTGATAATCATCGATCAACCTATTGCAATGTGACAATTGAATTCTGTATCTATGACATGTTTTCGAGTATATATGTTTGTGCAAAATGATGTAACGGGGTTCTGAACACTTCCAGCATGGAGAATCTCTCTCCGGCTGCCTTGTCATTTCTTGTAACAACTATTGAACCGAAGACTATACTAAAGATTCTGATTTGCTTACACGGTTTCCTGTGTCAACTTCTTTCAGAGTCTTTAACCTCTCTGGTTTCACCAGAGAGAAATACTTTTTTTGGGTTGAATACTTTTGAGTACTCTTGGTGGATGCAACTTTCTCTATTTCCAGGAAGACTAGTTAAAGTGGAGTAGCCTCTTTTTCAATTCCAACAGCGACCTACACCAACTGGGCTTGTCGCTGACTGAAGCTGAGCCCCCTAGCACTGGACCGACCCAAATGGAGAAGATTGGTGAAACTGATTGGCTCTACGCATGGCGCCGCCGAGCAAGAGACCTGATGATGATGATGAACATGCATGTTGGCCTTCCTTGAATTGTTGTTTCATAGATGCCCTGGCTAATGTGGGTATATATTTTAGTAGCTCCAAACTTTTCATTTATTTTCTTTTTTTTTTATCACGAATCGTCTAATAGTGCACACATGCACTGTTTGTCATATTCGAGCTGCATGCCGTTCTCACAGAACCCAGCGGTAGAGCTCTCAACGGGCCTGAAAATTACAGGCCGGGCCTTTGTTCTGTACGAACAACAGTGCAACGGTGCAAAAATAACAAATTGCACCTACTATAATAAAAACATTGGCTCCATTCTAACTGCATCATACTGTGGGAGTGGTGGGGAAAATGGAGAACAATTCAAGGTCGACATGTACTGTATGACAGTATGTAGGCACAGGATTTTAGGCTGATTCAGGGTGCATGTGTTTTGGTCTGGACTTCTCCTTTAAGTCCTACATATACTTTAACGTACCATGACCAGTGGAACTATGCAGATTGGAAAGTACAAGCTCACATGTTGTCATGCAACACGTCGTATAGGAGAAATATATTTGAAATGTTTATTTAGAAAGTGTTGAAAAACGATCCTAATTTTACATGGTGTAAAGTGGGTATAAAACACATGGATATTTACCAACATGAGTTGCTAGTTTTATATTTTAAAAAGTCGATAATGAGCCATTAATATTCCTTTGGCATTGCTCAGATCAAAGAATGCAAATTCATCTGAAAGTAATTACCGATCAAACGTCATACCTGTAACCTACACCCAGCTGTCCTGCACTAAAACACACCCCTTCAACCACGTATATAATTCCCTTTACTCTCAGTACTTTGTGGCCGTGCAATTACTCTCTTTCTATCTCCATAACAAAGTTACCCTCGCCCCCCTACCCCACCATCGGCTTGTCATTTAATTTATAATGACTCCATAAATGAATGATTTATCACTTTTATCTTCTAATGGCTCAACGGTAATTTCAGAGGCTGGCATTCCCAGTGAGCTCCGTGAATGTGCCTTGATGAGTGTAGAGGACGTAGTTAAAGGGAATAAATACACGTCTTCCATGTAAAAAATAGAGTAATGGAACTAAGAGGAGATTTGACAAGCGGTGCCTCAACGCAACTACAACGCACCCACCCGTCCACCCACACACCTGCCTATGCTTGTACGTACTCTGTGTGTGTGTGTGCCCGCACTGTATGTGCGCGCACACATACAGGGCACCGAAAGGGCTGTTAATTTCCGCTGGAGCAGGGGAATGGCCACTAAAAGTACCGTTGAAGTGATGGATGCCGCGTCTCCCTGCGCCGGCATCAGTGTTTAATCGGAGTCATTTGGTGAAATACCGCTGCAACAACTTCACAAAAACTAATCCCTTTCAACTGGAGTCGCTGACGCCCAGGGAGAGCAAGAAAGGGAGAGACGCACACGCCACACACACACAACGCACACACAAACGCACGCATGCACAGAACGTCATGCAACACAGCTGTACACACTCCACTCCACTCGTCGTCTTTCATATTTTCTAACAGTCTGAGATGAAAATCGAGCTTTGTGCTGATCATACGTGATGATGAATGCTGAAACTGAAACATAACGAGACAGATTTACTTTTATGTCTCTTTCGGGCCCGGAGCAGCGCTTAGTTTGATCACATGTGTGCATATTGCGTAAGTCTCCACAAGGCTGATATTGAGTACGAATCTATTAAAGGGATTGCGACATTAAAAAAAAGGTTTTGGAATTGTTCTTATTTTTTTTAGGTTTTCTAATCTCAATTGCACCCAAAAAACATGAACTTTTAACATTCAGTAGATTTTCTGTGATCTGGGGTTTTCTGGCTCAAACAGGTGCTCTGATTTGCCGGCAGTAAGTGACATCACTTACTGCAAATCCCATATATGTCAATGGGATTTTCCAGCAGATGTCACTGTTTCACTGTGTTGCCTGTTTTCATTGTAGCTCAAAAGGCCCAAAAAACCCCAAAGAAAACTTCAGACCACAGAAAATCCACTGAATGTTCAAAGTTCAGGTTTTTTGGGTGTAATTGAGGTCATAAAACCTAAAAGAAAAAAGAAAAAGAAAAATAAGTGAAAATGAATGTCATAAAACCTTTAAAGAAAACCTTTACATGCTCCACATACGTAAGCACACAAACCAATGAACTGCAATTAGCAAGTACTATTCAGATGCCCGTTCGGAATATAGTATTTAGTGCAGTGTCATTATCATATTCCATTGGAGGCCAGTCTGCGACGTCACTACTGTGACCATATTGATGATCATGGATCTCCTTATAAGAGACAGACAGACAGACAGAGCGATATGGTTCTCTAGATACGCAAAGGACAGACACTGATCTTTTTGCGTGGAAATAAGGTTACTTGCCATTATTGTATTTTTTTCACACCTCCTGCAGTCAGGACTGCAAACTGCCGGCAAATCCAATTTGCTTCCCAAATCTGATAACTGTTCAATTATCTAATGTAATCCTGGGAGTCATAGTATACCTCCTCTGCCAACCTGGGTAGAGCAGCGGACTGACCTCATGCTTCCTTCTATGCATGAGGGTTCCAAGACTCGCTTCTTTTTTCCCGGTCTGGACTTAGCGCGTGGAAGGAACACGTTATTGCAACCAGTTCCTTTCCCTCAAATCTGATCACTGTCGTTTGGCAAGTCATCAGATCAGGACTTTGTGTGTTCAGCCTTTGTTGACCTACTGTTGGATCTGCGCTGGTTGCTGTGGTAACAATGTAATCAGTAATCGCACATAGGCACGACGAGCAATACTGTCATTCTTTCTGTCGTACGACTGTGTCGCTCGCCAAAAAAAAACAGCATAAGTTCATAACGCGTCGCAGCATGTCACCGTTGTACGTAAAAGTATAAATCGGGGCTTCAGTGTGTGAGTGTCCAGACTGAGCTACATCGTTAGAAATCAGACTTGAATCACATTTCAAACCACCTAGAAATGCGTTTCAAATCTGCTTCACAATTTTTGTTTCCATGTGTTTTTATTTTTTGCTGTTTTGGGGGCTGCCAGTCTCTGAACCACAGTCCTCTGCTTTCCGCTGTCGGTCCGTCGCGCCAGCGATGTGCCATTTCCACTGTGAAGCGGCCACTCTAAATGTTTGTGTCTCAGGGATTACCTTTCCATCAGGGGGAGGATGAAGTGTGAAAAGCAATCTGAGGGGCGGCAGCGGCGGCGGCGGCGCCCGCCGATACACAACTTGGTTCGTCTGCAATTATGTCAACGACGGCTCGTCTCCGACCCCTCATCCTCCTCATCGCCACGGGCCTGTATATGGATGACTGTCACCTTGCTGTGACTGCACGTTGTCACCTTACCCGCTGTCTGTCTGAGCGACTACACGCTTTGTGACAGGCGGGATGGATGCCCGCACCCGATATTCTTAAATATTTGACATACTTCTCTCTCTCTCTCTCTCTCTATCCCTCCCTCTCTCTCTCTCTCTCTGTCTCTCTCTCTCTCTCTGTCTCTCTGTCTCCTTCCATCAGGCACTCCCCAAAAGACTGGGTTCTGGATGAGAGCAGCCTCTTCCCTCTGATTGACATCTTTGTACAGAGGTGCAAAGACCTGCTTGAGGTAAATATAATCTCACCTCACGCAGTCGCTTCTCCTATGCACTTATAAATACATAAACATGCAAATGCAGTCTCGGGGCTCATGTGTTGTGCCCTTGGGGCTCACATGGTGTTGGAAATAAGTGTCGGGTGTATTCAATGGCATCCACTTCAGCTCATGTTTCCCGGCCCCTCTCTCTCTCTCTGCTGTGTCTATCATTCAGCTGAATACCCCTGAAACTCGGCCTGAATACTCAATCTCTCCTCCCGCACGCACGCACGCACACACGCACATATTATCCACTGGTTACATGTCTATGAACCCCATGCACAGACACACTTAAGCCCTTTCACTTTCACTTTCTTTCAAAAACCGCAGCAATAAATAGCACAAGCTCACAACACGTTGCAAAGTGATGCATTATGAGCTTGTAGAATGTAGATGGCTGTCCAGCACGTGGTTCTCAAACGTTTTTTTCATGTCGAGGACGATCCCCCATCTGGAAAAATAAGAAAAAGGCGCACACTCGTCTCGTATAGCCACGGTGCTGTATATTTATTGACGAGAATCCAACGTTTCGACCTACAGGTCTTCTTCAGGGAATTAAGCAGCCAGAGCACAAACGCACACTTATAGGGGAGCAACAACAGGTGGACTCCATTAGGGGGTGTGGTTGTCATCAGGAAAAAACTATTGAGGACCCCCATCTGAAAATATTTTGTGCCAGGGACCCCCAAAAGAGAAGATGTATGCGCAAAGCTGTAGAGCTTGTTGATCCGGCTATTTTTCAATTGCCAACATAAATGGATAAAGTGGTTAACCCATTCTGACCTGAGATCAGATTCATACAAGGTTTTCCACTGGACACACACTGGTCTGATTAAAGTGGTCCCTAATGGGACTGATCGAGGGTAGCTATACTGGGACGTAAGTCGGGACTTGATCACCCCGGCTGGGTCACCTGAGTGAAGGGTATAATGTTGGCAGACCCGAAACCCCGATGACCTTGGGATACATCACTGAGGATACGTCCCAGGTGCATCCATGTGATGTATTTTAGTTTTTGAGTGGTGCAACCACTCCTACAACCAGCTTGCAATGTCCTCGTACCTGTTTGTTTGTTTGTTTGTGTGTGTGTGTGTGTGTCTGTGTAAGCACGAGTATGTGACTTAATACAAGTAAGACGCGCAAACGCGTGAAGCGAACGCAGCTCGTGTGTGTGTGGTTGTGTGTGTGTGTGCTACAGCTGCGCCCTGTGTGTGTGTGTGTGTGTGTGTGTGTGCGTGCGTGCGTGCGTGCCACAGCTGCGCCCTCTGGTGGCGGGCCGGTGGTGTAACAGCGTGACACCACACAGCGTGACACACACACACACAGACACTCAGCCCCTGCTGTCATAGTAAGTGGCTCACTGCGTTCGCAAATAGCAGTAGGGGGCGCCAGAAACAGTGAGAGGGGTAGTGACTCTAATGAGAGAGAGTGAGAGAGAGAGAGAGAGAGAGAGAGAGGGGGGGGGGGGGGGGGGGCAATTGCACCACTCAGTTCACACGTGGGTGATTTTTTACTATTGATCTAGTATAGAGTGTCGCAGTTCCGCCCCCTACCAGGGCCCAGGAAATTATTCTCCGTTTATTTTCCTCATAGACATTTCAAAAAGTATTTATTTAAAGACGTTTAACGCCGCGGACAAAGCCAACTCTTGTCGTGACAAATCATGACAACAAACACACATTTTTGGGCCGAACAAATAATTGGAAAGAAGAAAAAAAACGGCAGGTTACAAACGACACTTTCTTTGTTGTTTTTCTTGGTGCCGGTCCCTTTCTTCAGGTGAGTATACTGACTGAGGTCATAGAGGTCAAAGCTGCATTTAAACAATGCAGTCAATCCCATTTTCTTCTACCCGGAGCTATATATATTTAAATGGGTTGCAAAAAGTGTGTTTTAACAGCTTTTGCTGGGGACTCACTAGAACCTCAATGCTCCTTTTCTCGACACTCTTGTACGAAAAAAAAACAAAAAACAAAACACATGGAGATACAAGGTTTTCTGCTCTTTGCTCCAGGACTCGTGTCTGTGTTTGTTTGTGTCTCTTCTCCCCAGTGGGACTCCATTGTTTGTTTTTGTTCATCCTCACCTCGTCATATCCATGACATTGCTGTAGGGCTGCAACTATCCATTATTTTCACTGTGATTATTCTGTCTCTTCCTTTTCCTATTTACACTTTCCGGGGCCTAAGACGCTATCGGACGACTATTAAATGTTGATTAAATATCGCCTAGGACGCTATAGGGCGACCCCTTCGTTTCTGATGTTGAAAAATAATGTTTACCGGTTATGGAGTCCATCGTCACTAAGCAACCCTTAGCCTCCATGTTGGTGATGTCGTCATCTATTTTACATCAACGGATTCTGCGCTGGACACGATCCAAAAAACTCAATCCATTGAAATTGCCCTCAGATTGAGGTGATCCTACGAAACTACCATGTTTTTGGATGTGAATAAAAAAAAAAAGGCTACCGCGTTGATGTGTTCCAGCTGTTTTGATGGTGGTCATTAAGACATGTGAATCCCTTGACTCCTTCAAAACCGCTCTCAAAGGGCACCTACGGATGGCTGCAATTCGAAACTGGCCTCTGTAAAATCTGAATCCCCCCCACTCCCCCAACCCATTTTCCCTCACTGTATATTGTATCTTTTCCCTTTTTTGCTTCCCATTATGATGAATTACTGTTCTGTTCTTTAGCTACATAGAAATGTCTATTTGTATGACTCTAAATGTTTGTAGGTCTTTAAATGTTTTGATGAATTGAACAATGTGGACCCTGTTGTAAACAAGTGTAATGCTTAATTGGGTCGTCCACTCACAGTTGACAGTCTTTGTATTGAGTTTGTGCTTAAAATGTACTGTAAATTCTACAAACTGTTAATAAATATTTCAATCAATCAATCAAAACACACAGATGTACTGTAGGGTGCACCACTGATATGCTTCCGTGTGTGTGCAAGTTGCCTCAATTTCGATGGTTCCGGCCTCTTAACTGGCTTATGGCCAGTGACGTGCCTGACGACTGACGTAGTGAAATCATTAAATGGATGATCCTGAAGCGTGTTCTATTTTTATTTATTCTTTATTTAGTTCATGTTGTTCTCTAACGCATCAACAAATCGACACAAACTAATTATAATAGGTTGTCTTATAAATAGACTAACCCATTCTGACCGGGCACCCATTTTGGTGTTAGCATCATGTTATGCTTTATCTATTGAAAAATAGCAGATCTACAAGCTACGAGCTTGTAGGTCTGCTATTTTTGAAAAAAAATCGAAGAACGACTGACATTTTTAGAATCTGATCTCAGGTCAGAATGGGTTCATCAGACCAGTGTGTGTCCGGCGGAAACCTCGTATGAATCTGATCTCAGGTCAGAATGGGCTAAATTGATTTGTCTGCATCCTTGTACGACTGTGTCCTCGATTGATCTGCCCTTCCTTTCTCCCGCGTTGCATTGGTGGTTTTTATCTTTGGGAGCAACGCTATGTTGTATAGCATTATGCTATACTTCAGCTATTGAAAAATAGCAGATCTACAAGCTCATAGCGCGGTACCGGGTGCCGTGCTACGAGCTTGTAGGTCTGCTATTTTTGAAAAATCATAAAAATGTTGCACAAATTCTTTCAGAGCGTTTTTTAACTCAAATCTCGCTTCTGGGACAACATATTTTCAGATGGGGTTCGGTGGCCAAATTCATATAATTTTTGGGCTGCTTGACATGACAAATCTTGAGAACCACTGACTATCAGGATTTAGAAGGCATTTGTAGAATCGTCTAAACACCTACACTACAGGAGTTAGCAGGTTAAAGGACCACTTTTCAACTTATCTTCATATAATTGGTCCTCACTAATGTCCACCAGTGACGTCCATCAGTGACATCCACCAGTTGTTTTTAAACATTTAAAAATATATGTATTTAGACTTTCGTTATCGTCAACGATGGCTTCCACTATAACTTATAGCAATCTTTCAGGAATAGAAAGCCTGCATGATGTCACTGGTGGACAGGTTTCTGAACTGCCCACAGCCCTCCCTATATATGAGACACAGAAAAACTATTGTGGTATTTTATCATGAACGAGTGAGGACCAATTATATGAAGGTAGGTTAAAAAGTGGTGAAGTGGTCCTTTAACACTTATTCCCATGCTCATTCAGACTAGGCGTGCCACTCGGCAGCCTGTGTAAACATGGTTGGTGATGAACTGACCTAGGTCGACACTGCCTTTTCAGACACGTCCACGGCCGAGACCGTTAACCATGTTTTTCCTCCCCGCTTTCTCCTTTATCTTCGCCTTCCATTCATGCGTGTCACTTCCCCCCCTCGCCCTTACCTTTGTTGATCTTCCTCCTTGCCCATTTGCCCGGCGGTGCCGGAGGCTCCCCACGGAGTATGACTGAATATAGCACTGGAAGGACCTTTTTAGATGATGCTCATTGATAAGGAAACCATGGAAATATGCCCTTGAATAGGCTTTAGTTTATATTCTAGCATTCACCTCAGTCCTCCACCTTATCTCCTCCTGTGGACTTATCTTTGTATCTGCACCGGTCAGACCTGCCCTTCCTTTGTGCTCCCACCACATGCTCCACTGTCCAGCTTCTACGTTCCCTTTTAAATGGATCATACGGCATCTTTTATAACAGTTTTTCATAGTGAACACGCCACAGGGATCAAATGAAAAGGAGAATAAAATGAATGAATGAATGGGGGAAAAAAGTGCGCTCCTCGCTCGGAATGTAGTTCTCCACCAGGACATTTTGAAGGGGTTTGAACTGAAAATATTTTATTCCAGGCAGGGACCACAATTCAAAGATTTGTGTCGTTAAAATGTTCAAAAATGTTTCCCATTTTTTTCACATTCTCTGGAAATGCCATTGGATATCAGAACGACAAGCTTGCGTCGCATTGCGAGCATTGTAGATTAAAGCAATAAGCCACACACTGCGCAAAAAGCATGGAATACGCATGTGTATATTACAGGAAACTCCCGTTAAACTTTCCAACAAACTCCGGTAAACTCCCGAATTGTACCATCACACCTGTATATTACTGTATATTAACTGTATATGCCCGCTAAACTTGAGGTTTACGGGCAAAATACAGTGCCCGTTATTGCCCGTTAACTCCTCTTTTCACGCAGTGACGGGAGATATGAGGTTTCCTGAGAGGCGTGGATGGTGATCGAGGCATGACACGCAGCAGAGTTTTTTTTTTTTACGCCACTACATTTTGAATTCTGGACTTTTACTTGTAACAGAGTACTATTTCTATATTGCAGTATTGATTAATGATTATTTACAAGTACAAGTTACAACATGTGAATACGTTTTCCACCACTGAAGGGAGCACATTTTTGAATATTTCATTATAATTTTATTAGGCAACATATAAATGCAAACTGCACAATGTACAGTCAGGCATTTTTGTCCAAAAAAAGGATTTCACTGAAGAAAGACCGTGCAGCCTTGTTGTTTCCACAGGGATAACTGGCTTGTGGTGGCCAAGCGTTCATAACTACGTCGCTTTTTGATCCGTCGATGTCGCGAAGCGCCTGGTCCCCCCCGGGACCATCACTAAGTATAGAGGACTCCCAGGGGCGGGCGGTCAGATGGGTGTCAAATGGGGGGGGGAAGAACCACTGGTTTAACCCGGGCACCCATTTTGGTGTTGGCATCATGTTATGCTTTAGCTATTGAAAAATAGCAGATCTACAAGCTCATATCTCGCCACCGAGTGGCGCGATACGAGCTTGTAGGTCTGCTATTTTTGAAAAATCGAAGAACGACTGACATTTTTTAGAATCTGATCTCAGGTCAGAATGGGTTAATCAGACCAATGTGTGTCCAGTGGAAACCTCGTATGAATCTGATCTCAGGTCAGAATGGGTTAAGTTTCAGCAAAGACTTTGGTTTCCCGGGTGCTGCCCGGCGGGTCATGGGTGTAGCGCACAGTGGTGGAGCTGTGGATGCTGGACATTTAGAGAGCATTTATTCCATCTTCCCCTCCCCAACTACAGCAGAATAACGCTATAGGATTCAGTTCCCATTCTGACCTGAGATCAGATTCATACGAGGTTTCCGCCGGACACACACTGGTCTGATGAACCCATTCTGACCTGAGATCAGATTAAAAAAATGTCAGTCGCTCTTCGATTTTTCAAAAATAGCAGACCTACAAGCTCGTATCGCGCCACTCGGTGGCGCGATATGAGCTTGTAGATCTGCTTAGATCTGTTTAAATAGCTAAAGCATAACATGATGCTGACACAAAAATGGGTGCCCGGTCAGAATGGGTTAAATGCTATTAACACTAAAATGAACTAGCAATTTTGTAAGACATTAAAGTACACAGGAAGGATTGTGTTTGTGTGCACATCTTATGCCTGTATTTAGGCCAGGTGCTGGACGTCTAGACAAAATATATGAATGTAATATGTTGTGCCTGATGAAGACCTGATGGTGCAGCTTTTACCATTTAAATAAAGTAAGTCCTTGGATCTCTAAACAGGTGTGCGGATGTTTCTTCCTTTTCCTTAATATTCATAAAGTCTCATATCGTAAGGTGTGTATTGAGAGTAAGGAAGCTCACCAGAATATCGATGCAACCGCAATGTGGAATGCATACTTGCTCAATTATGCATTGTCTATCATTATATTAGCATTCAATGGGTGCTGAAACTCCCCCCGGTAGAATCTGTGCTCACTTAGATCAACTAACACAGGAAATCTGTTCTTAAAACACCATATGTCCTCCTTGACTCTTCCCAAAATGTGGAATTACTACCTCCCCCTCCTTTCCCCCCTCTCCCCCCTTGCAGTCAGAACTGCAGACTCATTCCCCGTTTTCCACTGCAGTCTAGTCTGAAAACTCACCTCGTCAGAATCCACCTCACCCCCCCAGCACTTTTTCATTTTGTATCGCTTCTTGTCAACACATTTTTTTTTATTATACTAGTTTAGATGGATGCTAGCTAGGTGTGTTGTTTACGTGGTGTCCTAGATTATTTGAAGCATGACATGAAGCATACTATGCTTATGTAACCATTTACGCTGTTGTTTAGCAACTGGATGACGGTGTCTGCTAAATTCCTACATTGTAGATTGTTAACACATTGTTAACACCCCGAACGCCCGGGGTTATTTAATCCATTAAATCATAGCGCCCAGCGATTTATAGCAGCGGAGCACATTTAACGACGGACCAGGCGCTATCCCCGATGTAGCTGAAGTAGCTAGATGTAGCCAAAACCGACAACAACGGGAGGTATGATTAATTCTAACACGACTAGCGACGGGATCGCGATGGGGCGGCCAACACATAATCTTTGCTTAGAATTGGACGTCATGATTTAGATCAAGAGTTATTCACCTTTTAAGATTTTCGGGTCTCATCGGTTAAAATGTGGGGGAACATTTTCGACGACGTCCCACCGGAAAATCACATCGAATGTTGCGCTCCCAGCCTGTGGAGCGATGCGATCGGTTTTGGATATCAATACATCTATGTCCTTTTATCAATCTCGGGTCCTGAGCACTGGGCGTTAATAATTGATTCAACGGAGAACTCCATCCTTGCCGCTCGGGGGTGTTAAGTACGACCCTGCAGCAGTGAATGAATGGGAGATGTACCTAGTATAACCCATTCTGACCGGGCACCCATTTTGGTGTTGGCATCATGTTATGCTTTAGCTATTGAAAAATAGCAGATCTACAAGCTCATATCGCGCCACCGAGTGGCGCGATACGAGCTTGTAGGTCTGCTATTTTTGAAAGAAATCGAAGAACGACTGACATTTTTAGAATCTGATCTCGGGTCAGAATGGGTTCATCAGACCAGCGTGTGTCCGGCGGAAACCTCGTATGAATCTGATCTCAGGTCAGAATGGGATAATATACTGTAGATCTCCCACATGCTGCTCATTATACAGTACGTTTTAGAATCGGGGGGGACCTGGGGTCGATTCTCCAAACAAAATGCAGTACTTTCTCCACCACTGTGTTTGTGTCCTCCTGTCAACTCGGTCCTGCACACAGCAGGTACTTTGCAGCATTACCATGTGTTGAGTGTGACCCCCGGGCCCCCCCGTATAACCCTCTCCCCCCGTCCCGTCCCGTCCCGTCTCCCAGGTGTGTGACTGCCAGCAGCAGTTTGCCCGGCGCGAGGAGGGCCCGCAGATGGCCGCTCTGCCGTGCTTCGGCGGGGGGCACCAGAAGGAGGAGCTGACCCGCAGCCTGCTGGCCATCGAGGGCACCTTCGAGCGCAGCCTGCAGGCGCTGCGCTCCGTCGGCAAGGGAATCCTGGACATCAGGAACAGCTCCTGGTTCCAACACTACAAAAGGTACACACAGTCTCTTTCTGTGTTTTGTTTGTTTGTTTGTTGTGCCTATAACTCCTCCAATGCAGACTCAGCCCGGTGTCTAATATCTCCACCGTTCCATACGGATATCCCTTTGGTCTAGTGGTTAACCCATTCTGATCTGAGATCAGATTCATAACGAGGTTTCCGCTGGACACACACTGGTCTGATCAACCCATTCTGACCTGAGATCAGATTCTAGAAATGTCAGTTGCTCTTCGATTTTTCAAAAATAGCAGACCTACAAGCTCGTATCGCGCCACTCGGTGGCGCGATATGAGCTTGTAGATCTGCTATTTTTCAATAGCTAAAGCATAACATGATGCCGACACCAAAATGGGTGCCCGGTCAGAATGGGCTAATATCTCCACCGTTCCATACGGATATCCCTTTGGTCTAGTGGTTAAGCTATTGGACTTTCAAACGCGGGAGACCCGAGTTCGAATCCCCGGCCGTTAGATCCGTCTGTCTGTTTTAGAGTACAAGCAGCTGCAATACCACTGGGTGACCTAGAGTGGCACTGTTGGAGCAGCCTAAATGGCCATTCACAGCACTGAGCACTATAACTGCAGCCAGCCCAATGGTGTTCACATGGGTGTGATTTTTTTTATATGTTTGAATAACTTGAGACTCTGGGTGTGTGATTAACAATTATCCCTTCCTCATATAGGGCTAGGATATAGTCATTTGCAATATTGCTACTTTCTTGCTAACTTTTATTTCTTTGTTGTATGTATAATGTCCCATTTGTCTTTTAATCTAGATGTATTATGGGAAGAAAAAAATTCCCCTTGTGGATTTATGGTGTTTTGTTACGGTCTATTTGTCCTTTTGAAAAATGAAGCCCACCAGTTTGATTCCCATGCTTCATTGTCCTCCTCCACAGCTGGTTTTGATTAAAGAACTACTCCATTTTTAATCTCATTCAAGATGACATCCAGACGGTTGTATTACTCGTTTAAAACGTAATCATCGCGCTAAAATATGTGTATAGGTTGTGTATAGGTTAGAAATAATCCTCTGGCATTGCCTCACGTCTCTGTCACTTTGTTTACAAAATAATGACACACGTGAGAGACTTCCTCACCCATAGCCTGGAGGGATGCAACGCTCTGATTGGTTCAGAAACGTCAAAATAATAGGCCCACCGTTTCCGTTTCCCTATACCTTTAAGTGCTTGTGATTTTAGGTGTGCCCTGAAAACCTATATGGCATTATTACAGTAACTCCATGTCCAGCATCGTGGATTTCTTTTTTTTCTTTTTCTTTTTTTTTTCTTGTAGATCTGCTATTTTTGGAAATCCAACATAAAGTATCAAACAGATCAAGTGCATTGTGATGCTAGGGGACTTCCTGGAACCCCCCCCAAGGACTGTCTAAAGAGGACAAGACGCGAAGACTGTACGGGCGACGCCATGTTGCTCCATGGAAGGAAAGAAACATGCGCAGTTGAGACCAGGAAGTTGTACATGCACAAATGTGTGCATGTACAGTACAACTTGGTCTTTGCGTCTCGTCCTCTTTAACCCATTCTGACCTGAGATCAGATTCATACGAGGTTTCCGCCGGACACACACTGGTCTGATGAACCCATTCTGACCTGAGATCAGATTCTAAAAAATGTCAGTCGTTCTTTGATTTTTCAAAAAATAGCAGACCTACAAGCTCGTATCGCGCCACTCGGTGGCGCGATATGAGCTTGTAGATCTGCTATTTTTAAATAGCTAAAGCATAACATGATGCTGACACCAAAATGGGTGCCCGGTCAGAATGGGTTAAACAGTCCTTGGAACCCCCTTATCTCCTGTGGCCAGTTAGAGTAGGACCACTACTGGACGACAAGAGGTATTGCACAAAGCTCAACCCCGCAATAATATGTCCTCCGCCGGCCCCCAAACAGGCTTTCTCCATTAGCTCATCGGTGGAATATTTTGGCCGCCCAGCCCCAGCATGCAGAGGGAACCTCGATTGTTCACCAAAGTTTATAGATTGCGAGGTTTAAATCACCCCGAGCATGCAGCACTCTGTGATGAATAATAACCCACAAACACATTTGACTGGTGGAGAACGACGCCAACACACACTCATGTCATTTCTCAAGACAGACCGCAGTGCATCGCAAGCACGCACACATACGTCGCTTTGTGGCACAGAGGGTTATGAATGCTGCATTGTCTGAATCACCAGACAGGGGCGTTGGGGGAAATGATAAATGAACTATCAGCAGCCCCTAATTAAGCCTTCTGGGCTACGGGACGGGAGCAAGCATCCTTGCACACGTTTGTTAACATCACGTGAACAATAAATAACACTAGATTTGATTGATACTGTCCTTCGTCATAAAAAAGTTATACCGTGTTCGGAGTTGGCAAACTTTGCAGTGAACGGGGGGGAACACACAGCGCCGGCGGAGTCTCTGGTGGGAGAGCTGCATCTCTTCCTCCACTGCATGCTTTATAATTTAACCCAATCTGACCTGAGATCAGATTCATACGAGGTTTCCGCCGGACACACGCTGGTCTGATGGACCCATTCTGACCTGAGATCAGATTCTAAAAATGTCAGTCGTTCTTCGATTTTTCAAAAAAATAGCAGACCTACAAGCTCGTATCGCGCCACTCGGTGGCGCGATATGAGCTTGTAGATCTGCTATTTTTAAATAGCTAAAGCATAACATGATGCCGACACCAAAATGGGTGCCCGGTCAGAATGGGTTAACAGGTTCTATATGAATGCAGACAGGCACGGTCGACCCACACTGTGCCGGGACAATTTCATGGAATAAAAAACCGGAGTGGACCCGCTATGGGTCCATTTTTACACGCTCCTCTTATAACGTTACATTTTGCTGAGAAGACTGCAATGCAAATGCTGCACATTCTGTGCTGTGTGTATTGTCTCTGTCGGGTGGAAAAAACTTTTACTTTACAGGATTCAAATTCAAAGTTAGCAGTTAATGTATTGAATAAATAAAATAAATGTCTCATTTTATATTTCCCAGATTATGTTTTTATTCTTTTTTTCTCTCTCTCTCAAATGAGCTTTATTATTCATGGCCCATAACTGAAGCACCGACGATTGCGGTTTACAACATTTTATGTTTTGGGTAAAATAAGAAAATGAATTACCCGGGGGGCCAGTTGGCCTTCAAAATAAGGGCCTGCACTGAAGAGACCGTAGCAGTGGCTTACGAATGAATGAACAGCTGTCAGTGACCGTGTTAACCCATTCTGAACGGGCACCCATTTTGGTGTTGGCATCATGTTATGCTTTAGCTATTGAAAAATAGCAGATCTACAAGCTCATATCGCGCCACCGAGTGGCGCGATACGAGCTTGTAGGTCTGCTATTTTTTGAAAAATCGAAGAGCGACTGACATTTTTAGAATCTGATCTCAGGTCAGAATGGGTTCATCAGACCAGTGTGTGTCCGGCGGAAACCTCGTATGAATCTGATCTCAGGTCAGAATGGGTTAACGAGGAGTCTGTTGGCCTGATGTATCACACAGTCCATTCTTTCAGATAGTCCGCTGAATGTGTTCCCTGAAGTTTTATGCGAGAGGACATCTCTCGTCTCGTTCCCAAATGGACGGAATTCATTCATGCCCTGATCAATGTGGCGTCTAGCCCATTCTGACCTGAGATCAGATTCATACGAGGTTTCCGCCGGACACACACTGGTTCTGATTGACCCATTCTGACCTGAGATCAGATTCTAAAAAATGTCAGTCGCTCTTCGATTTTTCAAAAATAGCAGACCTACAAGCTCGTATCGCGCCACTCGGTGGCGCGATATGAGCTTGTAGATCTGCTATTTTTAAATAGCTAAAGCATAACATGATGCTGACACCAAAATGGGTGCCCGGTCAGAATGGGCTAGACAGCCTGTCCGCTTGGATGTGTGTGTCCATCTATCTGACAATAAACGCATAGTCGGTGAATTGCTGGTGGTTGCGCGCTGTGCGCACCCGTGTGTGTGTGTGATGTGCAAGCGTGTGTGCGTGCGTGCGCACGCGTGTGTGTGTGTGTGTGTGTGTGTGTGTCACAGTTATCGGTGCTGAGGTCTCTGGGGGTATTAGTAAACCAGAGCATACAACAACGCCACCTCATTGTCATTCGCATAAGTGTGTGTGTGTGCGCACTATTGTCTGTGTTTGTCAGGTAAAGTCAGAAAGGTGTTGACTTAGTCTTTGCCCATGCAGCTCTCTCCCCCCTAACCCCCCTCCCCCCCAGGTCTTAGGGGGGGGGCACGGGGTGTGACGGCAGCATGCGTACACGTGCATGCATGTGCACACGACACACGGATGATGGATTGGGGTCGCGGCAGGTCGCCGGGGGTTGCAATGTCGATGCCAATGCAAACAGCTGCCGCTTCTGTTTGGGGGGCAGGTGTTTCATAGCGACTCAGCACATTGGAAATTAGTCAAATCAATACAGCCTCGTTCGTCGTCGTCCCCCTATACCGTTCCTTCAGTGTGAGGGACACGTTAATCACTTCCTCAGCTAATCTTCAATTCATGGGTATTATTCTCTTTGTGTACTTTTATACACACGCTCCACACGTCCCAAACTCTTCTGCCTTCTGGCTCCAAAACTATGGAATGCACTTCCCCACTGCAATTAGAACGGCAGACTCCCAATCTTCCGCCATCGTCTGAAAACTCGCCTTCAGACTCCATCTTAGCCCGTAGCACTGGCCGTAGCCCTTGCCCTAGCCTCAGCCTCACCTTACAGGCGCATGCAAAGGCTAAACTTTAATAAGTACAGTAGCTTAGATAGCATTTTATGTAGCATTGACCTGGAAGAGACCAGACAAACCGAGTATCACACAGTGGTTCAGGGAACTGTCGATATGTTTACCTTTGGAAAATATTGCATATATTCTCAAGGACAAACAAGAAGTGTTTCAGGAGGTGTGGGGCCGATTTATTAGATATATAAAGAACAATAATTTGTCACACTTAATGGATGGAGCTGAAGAGGAGTAGTGCTGTTGTTGTTTTGTTTTTGTTTGTTTTTTTAGGTTATTGTTGTTTTGCTTTCTTTATAGTAGTAATTGTATTGTCTCGTAATGTTCATTGTTGTTTTCTGTATGTTTGTATTGTCATTTGTGTGTAAAAAAAGGAAAATAAATACATTGTAAAAAAAAAAAAGATAGCATTTTATGTAGACATAGCACTTTATAGTGTATACGCATAGACATAGTTTCATTATATAGATATTAACCAGGGGGGCAGTCAGCCAGATATTTCGTGAAGCCTCATTTGAAATCGGTAGTTCATATAATGGCCTGTTGTGGCGCTGGACTGGACCCAAAAAGCCCCATAGCTCCATAGAGGCCCATGTATTTTGGCCCAACTTCACCTAGACTGTATTACCTTAATAAACATGGTCATGAATACTTTCTGCTTCCAGTCACTAGTTTAAAGTCTCATTTCTAATGTCATAATATTCTTTTTGGAAAATTATGGTCCCATTTATAAAATAAATGACCATAAAGTCGCGTATGTTCTGAGGGGCGTGGCTACCGTTACAGTCTATGATCGGGAGTCCCCACCCACTCAAGAGTCTTCCCCTCCCACTCGAGTCAAAATAAAAACCAACGGAGAAGAAGGGGGGAAGTCCCGCCTCGTTGTCTGGGCCAGCCAATGGCCAACTGGGCCAAAACGGATCTAGAAAGATGGCGACTTACAGTGCATTAGAATGCAAGGGATTTCAGGCTTCATTTTACGTTCATGTTAGACCCGGGGAATGCTTTGTCCATATTTTTTACAGTCTATGATATTAACACTGGCCACGGTTAGATGAGGATATAGTGTCGTGATCTTCATATATGTATATTGCCATATATGGTGGTGTCACGAGGCGTGACCATATATGGAGAGACGTAATGTCTCCATATATGGAGGTTGGATGTCAAGAGGCGTGACCATATATGGAGGCATGATTTCACGAGGCGTGACCATTATGGAGCCGTAATGTCCTGAGGTGTGACCATATATGGAGGCATGATGTCACGAGGCGTGACCATATATGGAGGCGTGATGTCACGAGGCGTGACCATATGGAACCCGACAAACTGGTTTTCATAGTAAATGTGACCTACGGTCACAACAAGTACATTAAGTGTGTGTGTGTGTGTGTGTGTGTGTAGGTTCTGCCATGCGGTGAAGGATCTGGAGGTGCGTCTGCAGAACCTCCTCCGCTCAGCCTTGGAGACGGTGGACAGTGTGGAGGAAGGAGTCATGCTCATTGACATCTTTAGACCGCTGTGTGCACGACCGGTCTGTCCCACGCACGCACGTGCACACACGCACACAGTCACACACACACACACACGTGCGCACACAGTCAACTGCATTACACTATACCGTGTAATAACCTGTGTGAAAACTCAGTATTTAACCAATTAACTGCTCGTGACGTCAGATAAGCTTTATTATTGATATCAATAATATTTTGGCTTGCCCTTTCCTTCTTTAGTGATCCTAGACATTTTAGTGTCAGCGAGTTTTTCCAGTACTGGGATATCGGCTATCGGGACAACTCCAGTTTCCTTAAGCTTCATCTAATTATGGACTTAAACCTTTCCTGCTCGCTTAATTAAATTTTATTCCTAAATGCTTGCTGATCATAAAGTGTAGTAAGTATATGCATCAAGATGACCATACGGTACTGAAACAGGATCCTAGAAGATGAATACAGACTGACAGGACATGTCATCGGCAATAAAAACTAAATATCATGATTGCTGAAGAACTGGTGTTCATATGGTCCTCCGGTTCATCCATATTCACAGACATGCAGCCAGGTGCTCCACTCTCAATCGGTTCCACAGGTCAGTTTTGATCTGAAAAGCAGACACTCGGCGTTGAGTTAACTATACAGAAATTAGATGCAAAATAAATCCATCCTCTAGTGCCGAAAGGAAGATTAAACTCAATTTCCTCTCACTATACTCGTGCCAGCAGAGCTCCCCCGGCCGACCCCTGGAGCAGGGGAAAAGATCCAATCTAGTTACTTTGTTCTCCGCGTTTGACTGCAAATTGTCATTTCAAATCAAATGAACTGACATGTAATTATCGAGGCTTATGCGATTTCACACCAAAATGTTAACATTGGTTATGAGTTACCGCTTCATCGGCAGTATTTTTGAAATACTGTGTCATATCTGCATAAATGCATGAGATGTTTGTAGTCTAACCTCAGCTAGTCGGTCTTTATAACTGCCCTATAGCCCGAGGATTAATATTATAATTTATTTTATTTTCCTGAAGCATATGGAAGCTAGTACCAGAATAATTACACAATAAAGACTTGAGGAGAAAAGGAGTCGCTTGTAAGTGATCCACTGGGTATTTGTCTGTCTAGTGCAGTGGTTGTGTGTGTAATGAGTGAAGTAATGCGCATTGTACATGCAAACAGTTTAACGTTTACATTTTTACAAAGCCACTGTGCTGTTAACTGCATGTTAGTTGTAATCACCTACTTACAAATAGCAGTAAAACGGACCATTGTAGGGGCATGAAACCGTATGCTGTTTTCCATTCCTAGTAAAAAATAAATAAATGAAAGCTGATTAAACACGTGCGCCTATCGTACATATACATATCGTCTCTGTGGGGTGGAAACCTCAAGGGCGGCGGTGGCTCAGAGGTAGAGCAGCTGGATGGGAACCGCGAGGTTCCAAGTTCGAACCCGGGCTCCCCCAGAGTTAGTGTCAAAGTGTCCTTGAGCAAGACGCCTGAACCCTTAATTGCACCCAATGTGCAGGTTGGTGCCTTGCATGGTTTCCTCCGCCATCGGTGTATGAATGCGTCTGTGAACGGGTGAACGTAATGCATAATCATGCATCATGCAGGATCATGGCTCTTTTCGTGCATTCTGTTGGCACGGGGCTGGCCCCAGATCCACGTCTATGGTAACGGGATGGAATGTAAAGTACTTGACCCATTCTGACCTGAGATCAGATTCATACGAGGTTTCCACTGGACACACACTGGTCTGATTAACCCATTCTAATCTGACCTGAGATCAGATTCTAAAAATGTCAGTCGGTGGCGCGATATGAGCTTGTAGATCTGCTATTTTTCAATAGCTAAAGCATAACATGATGCCAACACCAAAATGGGTGCCCGGTCAGAATGGGTTAAAGTAGAAAGTATTCACTATGCAGAATGTCCCATTTGAAAATAGCAGATCTACGATACGAAGCATTGTGAGCTTGTAGATTGGCTATTTTCAAATGGCCAAAATGTGTATACTGTAGGTGGTTACTGTATGTTTTGTAATAATAATCAAAATCTTCAAAGTAACTAGCAACTAAGTTTTCAAATAACTTAAAGTGCTACCTAAAGGCACTATTTACCCATAGTACCATTTATATGTCCAAAGATGTTGCTTTTTATGGGATTCAACTTCAAAGGTGTTTTGAGACACATTTTGAGTTTTAGCTTGCCGATCTTGCTGTCCTATATGGATATAGGACAGCAACGATACACACCCTGGTGTCTGATTGTCCCTCTGCTCCCCCCCCAGGCCATGAGGGGCACCCTGGACAGAATGACGGTGACCGTGTGGGACATCTTCCACAAGGAGCTGGACCTGGTCAACAAGGAGCTGAGCCAACGCTCCGGTGCCTCCGCTGCCCACATGCCGCACCACGCTGGCCAGGCCCACTGGGCACGGGGCCTCCGCCAACGCATCGACAGGCCCATGGAGGTAATGCACACACGCACGCATGTGTGTTTTAATAGACAACGCTATAATCTAAAATGACAGATCGCTTTCCCAGTTTTAATGGGGTCATCCTAATCACGGTTAGGTATTGCACACTGAAAATAGCAGACCTGCAATTTCATAGAAGCCAGTCCAGTGAGCTTGTAGCTTGTAGACATGCTACGAACCAGAGTGTCCACCTTGAAACTGGGAGGTCGGGGGTACTTCGATCCCCGGCCGGGTCATACCAAAGACTGTAAAAATGGGATTTTTATACACTCCATGCTTGGCACTCGGCATCAATGGGTTGGATTGAGGGGTCAAATCAACAAATGATTCCCCTAGCTCACCGCTCCCAGAGATGGGTCAAATGCGGAGAACAAATTTCCACTGCCGTAACATGTGTGACTAATCATGCGACACCCCGGTGTGCAACTGAATATGCATCTGGCATAACTCCCCCAACTCCCTCAACCTTAACTAACAAACTATTTCTCTTGTATGCAGAGTTTTGCAGACCAAGAAAGTGTCCTCACAAAGTCTCATTGCCTCGTGTTATCTGCTAAACCTGAACAACGGTGTTTGTTTGTATCACAAGTATAATATGAGGACACACGTACACAAACAACACAACACCTATTCATTTGTCAAGCGGAGGAGGTCATCCATTGCAGAGAGAAAGCCATTACCGCTGCCGCGGCCAGGAGGGTAGATTTGTGTGAAGTGTGTGAGACATAAATACACCCTTCCCTCCCCACCACCCATGGCTACAAGCATTTGTTTTTATTTTTTGTGTGTGTTTTGTCACACTAATGTAACCATGTGAGAATAAGAACAGGTTTTTAGCGCAGCAACCTGCACTTGAAGCGTGCACGCACGTACACGCGCACGCCGCACGTACACACACACATGCACACAGACAGACAGACGGTAAAACATTTAATTTGATTTATTTGACGTTAGGTTTCAAAGAAAAACACATGAAAAACATGCTTGGAAAGAACGTCCGGATATTAAAACACAAAGAGACTTATTTCCATTTGTTGGTCTTGGACAGACGAAGCAAAACAAAACAACAAAGAGTAGGCATTGGTAGCAATTTAAATACGCTACAAAAAAAACTTGTTTACAGCCAGCATAAACAAGTGACCATGCTAATATTCTTCAGCTGTTGCCACAGCACTGGATTAGAGGTGGTGCAGGGTGTTTCATATGTTTTGCACACACACCCATTTAGCGCGCGGTGGCGAAACGCCTTGCGGAAAACCAACCACCCGTGTCGGTGTGAACTGTGCGTGAGAGTGTTGTTCTACAAAGGTCAGCCACGGCCAAGCCTCTCAGCAGATCCAGACTAAAACGCCGGGCACGGGTCCCGACTGACGCCACGGCCAACCTGGACCCAACCAGGCCAAACCCCCCGTTTCCCGTCCCAAAAACCCCAAACCCCCGCCCACACCACCTAGTTCTTTGTACGTGGCCCCAGTCCAGCTGTGGCCTGGCCCGGTTACGTCCACTATTAAACACAGCTGTGGCTGTTGCATTGCGCACAAGCACACGTGTGCACACACACACACACACACGTGCACACACACACACACACAGGAAAGAAGAAAGCAGACAGATCAGTCAGTGTTTAACGTTATTATCTCCGTCCGGATACACAAACAGCAAAGTGAAAGCCCAGCGGGGGAGCTCTAATCCATTCTGACCTGAGATCAGATTCACACGAGGTTTCCACTGGACACACACTGGTCTGATGAACCCATTCTGACCTGAGATCAGATTCTAAAAATGTCAGTCGTTCTTCGATAATAAAAAAAAATAGCAGACCTACAAGCTTGTAGATCTGCTATTTTTCAATAGCTAAAGCATAACATGATGCCAACACCAAAATGGGTGCCCGGTCAGAATGGGCTAATTGTGCACAGATATGATTGCACTGGCCTCCGGTTTCCCCCCCCCCATCCCCAAAAGGTGGATTCCTGTAGCTGAGGTTGAAATACGAACGGCACAGAGACGTACAATACAGACACAGGAAAATACCCAGCGGTGGAAAAAGTACTTTACTTTAGGTAAAAGTATCAATACTGCAATGCTCTGCTTCAAGTCAAAGTCAAAGTACAAATGTATTGGTGTTGAAATGTACTTAATCCCTACTTTTCCAAACACGAGAACACCTCCCGGTTACCATATCAACAGTTCTATTGCTAGATTATCATTGTATCATTATAAATGGCCAATTATCACTTCCGGTCCGTGCGGCCGGATCATGGCTCTTTTCGTGCATTCTGTTGGCACGGGGCTGGCCCCAGATCCACGTCTATGGTAACGGGATGGAATGTAAAGTACTTGACCCATTTTTTTTTTTTTTTTTAAGATATTTTTTTTGCGGCTTACGCCTTTTATTGATTTTTTAAGGGATAGAAAGTAGGCTGACAGGAAACGGGAGAGAGATGGGGGGATGACATGCGGTAAAGGCCGTGTCGGGTCCGGGAGTCGAACCCGCGGCACACCGCGACTGGATCACCAGTCCGGTGCCCAGACCGTTACGCTACGGCCTGGGCCTACTTGACCCATTCTGACCTGAGATCAGATTCATACGAGGTTTCCACTGGACAAATGTCAGTCGTTCTTCAATTTTTCAAAAATAGCAGACCTACAAGCTCGCATCGCGCCACTCGGTGGCGCGATATGAGCTTGTAGATCTGCTATTTTTCAATAGCTAAAGCATAACATGATGCCAACACCAAAATGGGTGCCCGGTCAGAATGGGTTAAAGTAGAAAGTATTCACTATGCAGAATGTCCCATTTGAAAATAGCAGATCTACGATACGAAGCATTGTGAGCTTGTAGATTGGCTATTTTCAAATGGCCAAAATGTGTATACTGTAGGTGGTTACTGTATGTTTTGTAATAATAATCAAAATCTTCAAAGTAACTAGCAACTAAGTTTTCAAATAATTGTAGTGGAGTATAATATTTGTATCTGAGATGTGGTGGAGTAGAAGTAAAAGTATTGGATATCGGAAATACAGCACCTTAGTAACCTAAGTATTATGTTCTTGGTTAGTTTCCACAACTGGCCTTACCCCTATGCCTTATGCCTAAAATGTGTAGGATTTGTTGTACTATTTTGAATAACGTTTTAAAATACCAGTAGTAATACCAAAGTTACAAGATCACAACTCGTTGTACGTCAGGTATTTTCACTATTAGAATTTTTTTTTTTTAAATAGTGAAATAGCCAAAAAGAGTTTACACATAAGAAGGGGTAAGGTGGCGCACAAGATGGCACCCCCCCCCCCCCCCCCCCCCCCCCCCCCAGTGCTTTTTACACTATTCGTCCTATACCATGAAGTCTATACAGTAGGGAAACTGTCTTGCGTTCAACCTTTTCATATTGTTACATTGAGTGTACTGGCCCATACGCGTAAAATTATTATGTTCTGTTTCTCAGGCATCACAATGGCACTAATAGTTATATGTATACTAAACTGTACCACATGTATGAAACAAAACAAAACAAAACAAGGAGTAACTATCAAGAATCCCTTATCAAAAATAATTAGACCCTCGCCATGGGCAAGGTTTTCTGACGTTATGAACGTCTCTGCGCCAGCGTGTCCTTAAGCATTGTGGCACTGTGTCCTTCCTTGGCACAATCCGGACATGTAGCTGACGGTCGAGAGTTGAGACAGAATAAAAAAAACATGAAAGACAGTGTCTCACTTTGTGCACGCATGCAGTATACAGACTTCCAGCGCTGTTGTTTTAAAAGATTTATTGTTTACCCGTGCAAATATGTGCCAGATGCGCGTCTCTTAAACATTGCATCACCCCTTGCATATTTAAAGGTCTTTTTCTGTGCTTGTTTTTTGGATCATTGGTCGAGTATTTATTAAACCCACCTGTAGGCCTGCCGATGTTTACGCTTGAACATATCTCTGTTCGTTTTCTTCTCTTTGAACTCGTGGAGCTCCAGTCATTCATATTCATTAGCTGACTGCTGGCTGTCTCAGTGCAAGAAAACCTGTGGAAAACAAACGTGTGTAGAAATATACACACTGAATACTACATCAGCTTGATACTATAGCTGGTGGTATAGATGATTTACACTTACCACATGACACCGCGCGCACAAGCACGCGCACGCACACACCTTGTGCCATGAGCTGGCTTGCAGAAATTGCAGTCCTACACACACACACACACACACAAAAACACTGCAACTGAGCTCTCCCCCTTCTCTCTCCTCTTCAGCCAGAAGCAGGTAGTAACAAATACATTCTCCCTAATGTTAGTCGAGTCATTCTGCTTGCAGCAGGGTCTTGAATCGTTGGTATGGATCCCTTAATTTTTTTTTCCTGGATGTGTTTTGACTCTCCTCCAGCATTGTCTTAATCTGCTTTTCAATGCAATCTGGTGTGAAATATGCTGTCCATGCAACCACTTGAGAGAGGCTGGGGAACGTCTCCAAATCGAGATTCCTTCAGCGTTCTTGTTTTTCCGAGAGGCTGTGCAGAGCCAGGAACAATACATGTCCTAATTTAGCGGTCACTTCAGGCTAACTGGAGTTCAAATTGTTTATTGTTCGAAAGCGTACACACACACACACACACACACACACACACACACACACACACACACACACACACACACACACACACACACACACACACACACACACACACACACACACACACACACAGTACAGCTGCTTACACAATGCAGCTGCAGTGCTGTTGCTACACATCACTGACTGGCACATTCTTGTGTTTTACTCCAAGCGTTGTGGCCTTCGACGTCGACCAAGTTACACACACAGTAAGTGATCACAGAGTGTCGGAAGCAACAGAAATTTGTCTAATTATTATCACTGGCAAAGTCGATAACGGATGCATTAGGAAGTATAATCAGTGACTCGTTGAAATTGCACTTAACATCTTAGTGTTCTCAAATATGATGTCACCACTGCAATACCCACAGAGGGGAATCTTTAAAAAACAAGAAATGCCAATAGCCAGAGTTCCAATACTTTTTAGGACGCAGCAGGTTAAGACAAATTAATCCAACGTTTCAGCGGTTAAGCCTTCATCAGGGAATTACAGAGTACATAATGGGTCACACTTAAATATGGTGCCAGAGAGTCATGCAAACAATCAGAAGCCGTTAGGGAAACATGGGTTAAATAAGACCAGTCCCTGTGCTATGAGAGGTCGGGATCAAGGTCATGTGGTGTCTCAAGTTCAAATACAAGAGGAGTTACCTCAAGAATGACTATAAGGCCTCATAAGAGGCTCTGGAATATCAATTCCTTGTCATGGAGACACTTAACCCATTCTGACCTGAGATCAGATTCACACAAGGTTTCCACCTGACACACACTGGTCTGATTAACCCATTCTGACCTGAGATCAGATTCTAAAAATGTCGTTCTTCGATTTTTCAAAAAATAGCAGACCTACAAGCTCGTATCGCGCCACTCGGTGGCGCGATATGAGCTTGTAGATCTGCTATGTTTCAATAGCTAAAGCACAATATGATGCCAACACCAAAATGGGTGCCCGTTCAGAATGGGTTAAATGTATCTGAGAGTACAGCAGATATACAATTGTGAAATACAGTATAGAAGCTAAATCTATACAAAATTAAATACATTCAAAACAATCAATATAGAAAAACAATATTCAAACATATATGTGGATTAAATCCATGTTCTGATTTGCAATACCCAGCACGTTTATAACACATTGCAAGTCGTTGCTGTCAGGGTGGAAACTGTCCAAAAATAACAAGAATAGCCGATCTGATCTACAAGCTCATAATGTGTTGCAATATGACACACTATGTGCTTGAAGATCAGCAATATTTAGCTGCTTTTGTGTGACACATAGTAGTAATGCTGTTAAGGGTGTTACACAGTGGCATACTGTAATAAGACTGCACATCGACAGGCTGGGCTAAAGAGACTTTATTTTATTGAATAAATTGAATAAAGAAGTATTGTTTTTGTACCTTATGGTGTGCGGGCTCCATCCAGTCCCCAATGCAGGCTGTTCTGCTCAGAACGTGGTCAATAAAGTACAATTCAATTCAAAGGGATTTATTGGCATGAGAAAACATACGTTTACATTGCCAAAGCACAATACAGCAATACAATCAAAACAAAAGTTATGTACATTTGAAAGTCAGAATCTTCAATAGATCAATTTCTATGTACCAAGATCACTGGATGCAGGTATAGTGCAGGAATATACACAATGATTAGTCTTTAGGGAGGTTGTGTTTTCCATTTGATATCCTTCTCCTATCACAGCAACTCACAGATCTTGCTGCTATGTTTGCACATTGTTGTACTTCGCCCAGCAGTTGTTTGTCATTGGTCATGTTTTCAAAATAGTACACTATCTGTGTGCGGTTTTATTATTTTCTTTAGACTCCTGCCGCTTTCAGATATAACCACGGGACGGCTAAACACACGCAACAATGGACACAATTATTATTTGGCCACTAGTAATTCTGAGCAAGACAGCAGATTTGGATTTGGAATAGCCATAGTCTTTTGAATAACATTTAATTTAGTGTTAGTCACATTTTTGTCATCTGAAATGTTTAAGTGTTAGTCAAGTTTGTATCATAAGATACAATGTATTGCCTCGATGGTGTCATTATTAGGCTGCTTTTAGACTTTGTCGCATGCTGAGAATAGACGACATGCCATTTTCAGCATGCAACCAAGCATAAAATGAATTGTCTTGTAGTTCTTCTGGATCTCTTCTCCACTAGTCGCTCTCTAACATTTTAGTCTAGTTTTTATTTGTTGACGAAATTGTCAATATATTTGGTTTTAGTTTTGGTCATCCCAGCTTAGTATTTATTTGGTTTTACACAGTGAAAAGATTTCTCGTCATAGTTTTAGTCGACAAAATCAACACTACCTAGTAAAAGCCAACATGTTTATACAGTAAAGGATAAATATATAATGTCCTCTGCATATTGGCCTAATTCAATTCTGATTCCATTCTGATTCCATCTTCCACGGGCAGAACACAGGCCACAGTGGGTGGCACTGTTGCTTCAGAGCCAGAAGGTCGAACCCAGGCAGGGGTTCTTAACCCATTCTGGACTGAGGTCCAGAAAAAAAGGCTTCTAAATCCTTAAAAAAAATCTGAAAAACCCATGTTTCTATTTCAGTGGTGCTCAACCTTTTTCATGTCAAGGACCCCCAGAATTATCTCTATTGTGCCACGGACCCCCATCTAAAAATATGTAGTTCCAGGGACCCCCCCCAGAAGCTAATATTTTAGTTAAAAATGTTCGCTCTGAAATATATATTCAAAGATTTGCGCCACATTTTCACGACTTTTCAAAAATAGCAGAGTGGCGCGCTATGAGCTTGTAGATCTGCTATTTTTCAATAGCTAAAGTGGAACAGAATGCTTGAAACACCAAGAGGGGTTCCCGTCCAGAATTGGTTAAATGTACGTGAAGTCTTCACGTCCTCCGCCGTGTGCTTGCCTAGGGTTTCCTCTGGGTGCTCTGGTTTCCTCCTCACAACACAAAATACATTTTGCCCTTGGCCAAGATACTGGCATTGCATCCCAGAGCTATGCGTGGTGCATGGCTGCTGCTCACTGCTCCTACCAACAGGTCAAATTGATGAAGAATGCACATTTCCACAAGGGACACTAAGGTATATCAAATAAAGAAATCTAATCTAATTCGCCATAATTAGCGAATCGAGACGAGCAGTGCACTACTCGACAGAACACTGGGTCCGACGTGCGCCACACAACGGATTAAATACATAATTTGTGATGCACCAATTCATACAGGAAAAAAACTGTATGCTTCTAATGTCGTTGCTGATGGCAGAAACGTCTTATATCCATATTTTAACTTTTTGCGTTTTTCTTTTCTTTCCTTAAAGGACAACTTTAGTTTTTTTCAACCAAGGTTCATGTTTTAGGTTCTTATTAGAGAAACTAAAAGGTGAGTGTTAATTTTCTTTCATTTGCTGCTTTCTTTTGTTTTAGGGATTTTAGCTCTTTTTGACAGGGGGGCGGGGGCATTCGAGCATGGGGCTAAATATGTATTTTTTTACCAAATTTGATGGTGATTTATTTATTTATTATTTACTATAGTCCTAATAAACCCCAGGAAATTACATCTGGCCACAGAAGATCACATGATCTACTGAATGTGAAGGTAGCCTACTGGGGGAAGGCTTATACTGTGTGTATAGGCTCAATATGTCAGTTTGTCACATTCAGTATATCCTGTGATCTTTTGTGGCCAGATGTAATTTCTTGGGGTTTATTAGGAATATAGTAAATAATAAAATAAATCGCCATAATATTTTGTAAAAAAATACATATTTAGCCCCATGCTCGAATGCCCCCGCCCCCCTGTCAAAAACTGCTAAAGTTCCAAAAACGAAAGAAAGCAGCAAATGAAAGAAAATGAACACTCACCTTTTAGTTTCTCTAATAACAACCTAAAACATGAACCTTGGTTGAAAAAAACTAAAGTTGTCCTTTAAATTAATGTGTTGTCATACAGCGTCACACCAAAACATCAAAAGAAGCAGATTTGCGGCACCTAGTGTCTATATACAGAATGTGATGTGTAGTATGTTTTACTAATGGTCTTGTTAAGATGTGTCGCGCGGTTCGCGCCAGATCCATTTCTCCCACTGATACCCAACATGTCACCTGGTACAAAACATCAAAAAACTAACATTTGACTTGGCAAACAGTATCAGAATTTTCATGGCTAGAATTTATTGAGATGCAGCATCTCATTTTCGTAAAATGTTACATACAATACAAATACACAATTTGTATACAAATACACATGGGTAAAACATTACATATAGTGTCGGGCACAGTACACACACGTACGCACGTAGGTACAGTCTGCTCGCTTGCTCATCATTCATCAACCATCATCTCACCCAACCACACCCCCAGCCCTCAACTTATTTAAAACAAAATACGAATGGAGAAAAACCGTGCCGCCACCGGTATCAAAGTTAGAATAAAGTGTAGATAGGCTCTACAGTAGAGAGCAGCATTAAAAGCATGAGCATGTTGTTTTGAAATGTGGGTTACTGAGAGGTAATAAGATCTGAGTGAAAGCGGAAAAAGGATGCGTCTGATAATAAGACCCTGCATGGTTAGCAGCAGCAGATCTTTCATTACGGTATTAACCTATTTCGAGCGGGAACCCCTTTTTGTTGTTAGCATTATGTTATGCTTTAGCTATTGGAAAAAATAGCAGATCTACAAGCTCATAGAGCGCCACCGAGTGGCGCGCTACGAGCTTGTAGGTCTGCTATTTTTGAAAAATCGTGAAAATGTCCCTCAAATCTTTGAATATATATTATTTCAGAGTCTCAGTTTTAAACTAAAATCTTTGCTTCTGGGGAGGTCCCTGGAACAACATATTCTCAGATGGGGGTCGGCGGCATATCACATGTAATTTTTCAGGTCCTTGACATGAAATATGGAGAACCACTGATTGAGAAAAAAAATATTATTCTTTCAAATTTTGACGTCAGGCCTAAATGGTTTAAAGCAGCGATAGGCTCTGCTCTGCTGCATGATGCAGAGCGGCTCACATCAGTCTGGGTGCAGCTCATGAAAATGGCATTAGAGAAAGAAATGGCCAGCTGGAAATGTTTTTATGTACGGCTATCCAGCCAAGCGGCCGGCACTTCTGCAACACACCCCTCCCTCCTGCGTGTTATTATATTGTGCAGTCCTAATGCAAAAATAATAACACTCCCTGCTCATATGGAACTTAAACACTTTCTTTTCTTTTCTTTTCTTTTTTCTTTAATCAGGGTTCAATTTGGAACAACACAATGGGAGCATTTTCTTAACCATTTAACCCATTCTGGGTGGGAACCCCTTTTGGTGTTTTAACTAAGCGTTATGTTATACTTTAGCTATTGAAAAATAGCAGATCTACAAGCTCATAGCGCGCCACTCGGTGGCGCGTTACGAGCTTGTAGGTCTGCTATTTTTTTTTTTATCGTGAAAATGCGGCACAAATCTTTGAATATATATATATATATAAAATGCTCATTTATGTACTTCTTTATATGTCAAATAGTTCAAATTCATGGGTTGGGCGGTGACGCCATTGTACAGCCACGGTGCCATCCTCAGGACCGTTGCGTGCTTTGCAAGTCGACACAACGCAACGCGTAACAGCAATGCCTTCCATCTGCTGTGAGCTTTCAGATGCAAAATGGGAAATACTGCATAATGAGTACTTTCTGCTTTTGGTACTTCAAGTCATTTTTTATGCCAATACCTTTGTACTTTTACTAGTAAAAAAAATAAATAGTACTTTTTTCCACCACTGGCTAAAAGGATAAGATTTGTACGTATGCCCACCTGCCATAAAACGCTCCTGACCAGAGGGAGCGATATCAAAAGGGATCTACCCTCCATTAAATCCAACGCTGATTGACACCTCGACACAGGAAGGGGGTTCACTCGTGCCGTTAACGTCCCTCCCTTCCCTGTATATAGTGTCCTCTGGGTAGTTAAACGTCCCTCCCTTCCCTGTATATAGTGTCCTCTGGGTAGTTAAACGTCCCTCCCTTCCCTGTATATAGTGTCCTCTGGGTAGTTAAACGTCCCTCCCTTCCCTGTATATAGTGTCCTCTGGGTAGTTAACGTCCCTCCCTTCCCTGTATATAGTGTCCTCTGGGTAGTTAAACGTCCCTCCCTTCCCTGTATATAGTGTCCTCTGGGTAGTTAACGTCCCTCCCTTCCCTGTATATAGTGTCCTCTGGGTAGTTAAACGTCCCTCCCTTCCCTGTATATAGTGTCCTCTGGGTAGTTAACGTCCCTCCCTTCCCTGTATATAGTGTCCTCTGGGTAGTTAACGTCCCTCCCTTCCCTGTATATAGTGTCCTCTGGGTAGTTAACGTCCCTCCCTTCCCTGTATATAGTGTCCTCTGGGTAGTTAACGTCCCTCCCTTCCCTGTATATAGTGTCCTCTGGGTAGTTAACGTCCCTCCCTTCCCTGTATATAGTGTCCTCTGGGTAGTTAACGTCCCTCCCTTCCCTGTATATAGTGTCCTCTGGGTAGTTAACGTCCCTCCCTTCCCTGTATATAGTGTCCTCTGGGTAGTTAAACGTCCCTCGTACAGCCAGTTCTATCCCCCGTACAGCGTTAGTTCCCTGTAGTGTCCTCTGGGGCGCAGCCAGTTTATTCCCCCGTTCAGCGTTAGTCGGTAATAACACGCTTTTTTCCATTGGCTGCGTGCGGAGTGTGTCAGCTTTCATGCGTGCTCCCATAAAATCAATGAGTTCATGCACTTTGGGAGCATGTCCGCTTTCAATATCATATCCCATATGAATCGTTTGAGTACTGAATCATCCTACTGTATGCACGCATAACGGTGCAGTGAGTGTTTTTTTTCTTCTCACAACTGTGGACATATCCCTGTAGATTGATATTTTTAGCACCATCCAACCAAAACGACGGCTCGTCTTCCGGACAGCATAATAGTTTTGCTTTGGGGGTAATTGATTACACGTAATATAAATATGGAATGGAATGACTAAACTGTGGTAGTGAAGGAGTTGAGAAAATTATAGCAATGCATACTTCGTACAGTAGCTCTATTCTGGTGAGAATCATTTATTGAAATTCACACACAGAATTGGTTAGCCAGAGTTCCATGATTGGGTGAAGTAGATGGGAGGCGACCACGTTATTTGCTGCTCCTTAACCCATTCTGAACGGGCACCCATTTTGGTGTTAGCATCATGTTATGCTTTAGCTATTTAAAAATAGCAGATCTACAAGCTCATATCGCGCCACCGAGTGGCGCGATACGAGCTTGTAGGTCCGCCGTAGCCTGAAAACCCACCTTTTCAGACTCCATCATGGCCCATAGCACTTACCCTAACCCCTTAGATAGCATTTCTGTTGGCTTAGATAGCATTTGACACAGACTTATAGCATGTTATGTAGACAGCACTATAATTGTATTGTATATAGTCATAGCACGCCATAGTACATATGTATAGCATAGTAGTGAATATGTATAGTTTATTATGTATAGTGTATGTATAGTTTCATCATATAGACATTAGATATTACCTTCTTAGCTTACGCATGTTTCATGATAAATGCTTTCATGTGATGTATTCCCATGCTTTTGTTCTTGCTTAAATGTAAGTCGCTCTGGATTAAGAGCGTCTGCTAAATGCCTAAATTGTAAATTGTAGGTCTGCTATTTTTGAAAAATCGAAGAACGACTGACATTTTTAGAATCTGATCTCAGGTCAGAATGGGTTAATCAGACCAATGTGTGTCCAGTGGAAACCTCGTATGAATCTGATCTCAGGTCAGAATGGGTTAAGGCTTCAAGGGGACTCGAACGGTAGATCATAGGTTGGCTAAGATCGCCATCTAGTGTAAAAACTAAAAACACAAAGTCGCCCCCAAACAACACGTGATTGGCACTGAGTGAGTTTAACCCATTCTGGGCCGGGAACCCCTTTTGGTGTTTTAAACATTGTTATAATTTAGCTATTAAAAAATAGCAGATCTACAAGCTCATAGTGCGCCACCGAGTGGCGCGCTACGAGCTTGTAGGTCTGCTATTTTTGAAAAATCTTGAAAATGTGGCTCAAATCTTTGAATGTATATTCTTTCCCTGGAACATCATATTTTCAGATGGGGGGGGGGGGGTCGGCGGCCAATTACATATCATGTTTGGGGGTCCTTGACATGAAATATTGAGCACCCCTGATATAGAAACATGAGGTTTTTCAGAAAAATACATTATAAAAAGATTTCTTTTTATTTCAACGTCAGGCCTAAATGGGTTAAAAAAATAGTTGGTATGCCTTGACCTCACCTCCGCCTCTCTCTCTCTCTCTCTCTCTCTCTCTCTCTCTGTCTCTCTCCAGGTGATCCGAGAGGCGCACTTCCTGCCCCAGACGGCCAGGGAGGACGAGGTGCGGCTGGCCCATGGCCAGCTGGCCCAGGTGCTTGAGGAGCTGGTCAGGAGGTCGTACCACCAGTGGAAGGAGGGGCTCGACAACCAGAGCCACAGCCGCCTGGAGCGGCCGCTCATCGCACGCTGCAGGGACAACCGCGCCATGCTGGACGTCAACTTTGACAAGTGGGTGTACCGCACCGCACCGCACCGCTCACCACCAGTCACCACTCACGCCCCTTTTTCATACCTCATCAAAATGTCTGTATGGTGAATGGTGCATTCATATAGCGCTTTTTATCCAAAGCGAATTAGACGTGCGTTACATTCACCCATTTACACACGCAATTTGGGGTCCAGAGTCTTGCTCAAGGACACCAACTCTAGGGGGAGCCCGGGATCGAACTGGGAACCTCTTGGGTTCCCATCCGGACGCTCTACAGGCCACTCTACCCCTGATCCACAGTGAACATAGCCTCCCAAAGTGGTATGAATCCTTTAATCATAATGAGGGCGAAGTACTTTTGCACAATGTTCATATCAACCTAACCGAACATGGGTTGGGTACCGGGTATTAAAATAATTACATTTCGGGTCTCTCTTTTGATTCCTACAGACGTGCAGTCACGCACTATTTATTTATATTTCTTATCCTATCCTTGATGTTGTTTACAGTACTATTGCAGAGTCTAAGGCATATATTTGTTATTGTCATTGTCAGTAGTAGTCGTACTAGTAAGAGGTAATACAAAATAGATTATCAAAATAAATAAAACATGCAGCTCAGTAATCCACAAATAGCTCAGCTGTTATATAAAGGAGAGGATGTTAGTCTATTCATATGACTTAAATAAAAGGCTTAAAAGAATAAAAGCTTTCTGTTAAACATGTTGACCTCTTATTTAACCCATTCTGGGCGCGAACCCCCTTTGGTGTTTCAAGCATCATGTTATGCTTTATGCTAATAAAAAATAGCAGATCTACAAGCTCATGCCGTGCTACGAGCTTGTAGGTCTTGTAGGTTTTGTTCTTGCTTATTGTAAGTCGCTCTGGATTAAGAGCGTCTGCTAAATGCCTAAATTGTAAAATTGTAAATTGTAGGTCTGCTATTTTTTTGAATCGTGAAAATGTAGTGCAAATCTTTGAATATATATTCTTTCAGAGAGAACATTTTTAACTCAAATCTTTGCCTCTCGGAGGTCCCTGGAACAACATATTTTCAGATGGGTGTCGGCAGCCAATTACATATAATCTTGGGGGTCCTTGACATGAAAATGTTTGAGAACCACTGACATAGAAACATAGGTTTTTCAGGTCATGATTTAGAAGAAATTTTTTAAGATTTCGGTCAGGTCGAAATGGGTTAAGAATCGGTACTGGGCTCATAAAGACCCATCTTTAATCATGACGTGGCCAAAATAGGGACAGGGTGGAGTAATGGACTGCAGTCACAATCACAACCACATCAATGGTGGCTTCACATTCCACATTTATGTCAGACACGCATCACTGCCGCACATGCACGCACACACACATGCACGCACACACACACACACACACACACATGCACGCACACACACAGATCCGGACGGTGTGTGTGCCTGCATTTCGTATTTATGCTGGATGTGCTTTTGTATACACTCCGAAAGACATTTGTGAGGTCATGCACTCAGTAATGTGTACAGTATAGCGACTGTGCGGATGTTCTCACAGTCGGGACACACGCAAAGCCATTGAGTGAAGACATACTGCTGTGTGTATACAATATGTCTTATTGCCGCATGTTCTATTGGTTAACACATTCTGACCGGGCACCCATTTTGGTGTCAGCATCATGTTATGCTTTAGCTATTTAAAAATAGCAGATCTACAAGCTCATATCGCGCCACCGAGTGGCGCGATACGAGCTTGTAGGTCCGCTATTTTAGAAAAATCGAAGAACGACTGACATTTTTTTAATCTGATCTCAGGTCAGAATGGGTTCATCAGACCAGTGTGTGTCCGGCGGAAACCTCGTATGAATCTGATCTCAGGTCAGAATGGGTTAACTGCTCATCGCGGCCACACAGGAGAGACAGAGACACAGCCTGAGCCATTGTCTCCTGTGTCTCTGCTGTCCAGAGGCCGCACAAACACACTCCACATGATACATTGTGTGTGTGAGTGTGTGTATGTGTGTGTGTGTGCGCGTGCGTCGTTGCGAGGACCAAATATACCCACAACATTTATAATTTGAGAAGTACACATTGTGAAGACAATTCCCCTGGCCCTCACAAGAGAAGTGGTTGTTTTAACAAGATTATTTTTTATACAAATAGCTAAAATATTGAGGTTGGGAGTGCAGAATTATGATAAGGGATTTAGAAGGTAGGTTTAGAAATTGGGGTTAGAGTTATGCCTGGTTTATAAAGTCATGTGCAAGATGTCATGCACCCAAAAGAAAAAAGCTGACGTACAACCTCACCAGCGCATTTTTAAGTGGTGCAACCACTTCTACATCCAGCTTACAATGTCCGTGTGCCTGTTTGTGTGTGTGTGTGTGTGTGTGTGTGTGTGTGTGTGTACCCATGAGCATGAGTGGTGTGCGCATGCCTGAAATTGGAACGAGAGAAGTATGTGACATGGCTGCCACCTGCTGGACGCAAACGATACAGAGAAGAAATTGAAACGATACAGAGAAATTGGAATGATACAATACAGAGAACCAATAGATGGGAGTTGCACCATTTGGTTCACACTGGTGTGATTTTTTTGAAATGTTTAGCTATTTTCAATGCCGTCCTAAAAACGTTATGTCCTCACAAATATATAGTAATACAAACATGTGTGTCTGTGCGTTAACTTGTCTGTGCGTTTTGTGGTCCAAAGGAATCTGCTGAAGATGTTCTGCGAGATCCATTACTGGGAGCGGCTGCAGTTTGAGATCCCCCACTACGTGTCTGCCATCTACCAGCGCAGCCAGGACCTGCAGAGCCTCCGGGGCAGCGTGCTGCTACTGGTCAGCCACTACAACAGGTCAGTCAGGGCCTCAGGGGCAGTGTGCTGCTACTGGTCAGCCACTACAACAGGTCAGTCAGGACCTCAGGGGCAGTGTGCTGCTACTGGTCAGCCACTACAACAGGTCAGTCAGGGCCTCAGGGGCAGTGTGCTGCTACTGGTCAGCCACTACAACAGGTCAGTCAGGACCTCAGGGGCAGTGTGCTGCTACTGGTCAGCCACTACAACAGGTCAGTCAGGACCTCAGGGGCAGTGTGCTGCTACTGGTCAGCCACTACAACAGGTCAGTCAGGACCTCAGGGGCAGTGTGCTGCTACTGGTCAGCCACTACAACAGGTCAGTCAGGACCCTCAGGGGCAGTGTGCTGCTACTGGTCAGCCACTACAACAGGTCAGTCAGGGCCTCAGGGGCAGTGTGCTGCTACTAGGGCTGTCCCCGACTAAGGATTTGTATAGTCGACTGATAGATGAATAAATTAGCTGTTAGTTTTTCTTTTTTTGCCCCAAAAAATTGTATATAAAAATACAATATTTACAAAAATATACAAAAATATTGTATTATTCCACTAGGTCTGTGGGGGACATAAACACATTTGAACATTCTGACTGTTCAAATCTTTTTTTTGAACAACTGAGAGGCTTGTCATTAGCCAGATTGAGCACAGCAGGTGAGATTGAGATTCTGGAGTCTATCAGGCCAGCACACTGTGCGATTCAAGTCACAGGCAGTGGCACATTAAATATTTGAACAGTCAGAATGTTCAAATGTGTTTATGTCCCCCACAGACCTAGTGGAATAATACAATATTTTTGTATATTTTTGTAAATATAGTATTTTTATATACAATGTTTTGGGGCAAAAAAAGAAGACGACTAAGAGGTGGTCAGTCGACTGAGACCCGTTCCGATCGATTAGTCGACTATTCGACTAATCGAGGTCAGCCCTAGCTGCTACTGGTCAGCCACTACAACAGGTCAGTCAGGACCTGCAGGGGCAGTGTGCTACTACTGGTCAGCCACTACAACAGGTCAGTCAGGGCCTCAGGGGCAGTGTGCTACTACTGGTCAGCCACTACAACAGGTCAGTCAGGGCCTCAGGGGCAGTGTGCTGCTACTGGTCAGCCACTACAACAGGTCAGTCAGGACCTCAGGGGCAGTGTGCTGCTACTGGTCAGCCACTACAACAGGTCAGTCAGGACCTCAGGGGCAGTGTGCTGCTACTGGTCAGCCACTACAACAGGTCAGTCAGGGCCTCAGGGGCAGTGTGCTACTACTGGTCAGCCACTACAACAGGTCAGTCAGGGCCTCAGGGGCAGTGTGCTGCTACTGGTCAGCCACTACAACAGGTCAGTCAGGACCTCAGGGGCAGTGTGCTGCTACTGGTCAGCCACTACAACAGGTCAGTCAGGGCCTCAGGGGCAGTGTGCTGCTACTGGTCAGCCACTACAACAGGTCAGTCAGGGCCTCAGGGGCAGTGTGCTGCTACTGGTCAGCCACTACAACAGGTCTACAATTTACAATTTACAATTTAGGCATTTAGCAGACGCTCTTAATCCAGAGCGACTTACATTAATCAAGAACAAAAGCATGGGAAATACATCACAAAAGCATTTATCATAAAACATGCGTAAGCTAAGAAAGTAACAGTGGAATATCTATATTATGAGACTATACATATAAACTATATATATATACTACTATGCTATACATATGTACTATGGCGTGCTATGACTATATACAATGCAATTATAGTGCCGTCTACATAACATGCTATAAGTCTGTATCAGATGCTATCTAAGTCTACAGAAATGCTATCTAAGGGGGTAGGGTAAGTGCTATGGGCCATGATGGAGTCTGAAAAGGTGGGTTTTCAGACTACAGCGTCTGACACACAGACACACACACACACACGGCATGGATAGAGATGTTGTACTTTGGTTGAAACCTAAAAAACCTAACTTGACCCATTTTGACCTGATTCTAAAATTGTCTTCTAAATCTTGACAGTTTTCTGAAAAAGCTATGTTTCTATGTCAGTCGTTCTTCAATTCTTCAAAAATAGCAGACCTACAATCTCTATGAGCTTGTAGGTCTGCTATTTTTCAATAGCTATATTATAACATAATTCTAACACCAAAAGGGGTTAAAATCACGAGGCACCGGCGCGGTCGGAAACGATCCCAGGACCTCCCCACGCGCTTATTATACTACCCGTTGTACAGATCTTTGGCAGTTCTGGACAACCAGATATCCATACTGTATGCTGTATGCCATTTACGTATCATATGGGCATATCGGTCAGATTATTTTGTCGAATCCACCGCAGTGCAACCGGCATGCCGAGCGTCTTATGCGTATAACCCATTCTGACCGGGCACCCATTTTGGTGTTGGCATCATGTTATGCTTTAGCTATTTAAAAATAGCAGATCTACAAGCTCATATCGCGCCACCGAGTGGCGCGATACGAGCTTGTAGGTCTGCTATTTTTGTAAAAATCGAAGAACGACTGACATTTTTAGAATCTGATCTCAGGTCAGAATGGGTTCATCAGACCAGTGTGTGTCCAGTGGAAAACCTCGTATGAATCTGATCTCAGGTCAGAATGGGATAAACACAACTGGTCGTGTCCGGGTGAGGGAGGCCGGGCGTGGAGGGTGGTCTTTGTCATTGCCCCGTACTCCTGCGGGGAAGCCTTTTCAGCGGGGAATGTTGAATGTTGAGGAGTAGGACGGAGCCGCGACACTACATCCTCCCAGTTGGGGCTCCTCAACGGGACACTGCATCCTCCCAGTGGGGGCTCCTCAACGGGACACTGCATCCTCCCAGTGGGGGCTCCTCAACGGGACACTGTGTCCTCCCAGTGGGGGCTCCTCACCAGGACACTGCGTCCTCCCAGTGGGGGCTCCTCAACGGGACACTGTGTCCTCCCAGTGGGGGCTCCTCAACGGGACACTGTGTCCTCCCAGTGGGGGCTCCTCAACGGGACACTGTGTCCTCCCAGTGGGGGCTCCTCAACGGGACACTGCGTCCTCCCAGTGGGGGCTCCTCAACGGGACACTGCGTCCTCCCAGTGGGGGCTCCTCAACGGGACACTGCATCCTCCCAGTGGGGGCTCCTCAACGGGACACTACATCCTCCCAGTGGGGGCTCCTCAACGGGACACTGTGTCCTCCCAGTGGGGGCTCCTCAACGGGACACTGCATCCTCCCAGTGGGGGCTCCTCAACGGGACACTGCGTCCTCCCAGTGGGGGCTCCTCAACGGGACACTGCATCCTCCCAGTGGGGGCTCCTCAACGGGACACTGTGTCCTCCCAGTGGGGGCTCCTCACCGGGGAACAACGGTATACAATGTGCGTGGAGGATAATTAATGGGCATAACGATTAAAAGTACAAAAAAAGAGAGAAAGAAATAATGTTATTCTGGAGACTTTGTGCCAAGTCACAGCATGCTGTCAAACACATTTTGTACTACCGGTACTTAGCATTGGAGTATTGTTGCTGCAACATTATGAACACGGTGAAACAGGGAGTTTTGCTGAGATAGACCTTATGCTAAAACGGCCCAAGCGAGGACAAACGACTGAGCTCGCACGCACGCACAGACACACGCACAGACACACACACACACACACACACACACACACACACACACACACACACACACACACACACACTGTCTCTCTGACAGGCGGGTGCAAATGGCAGTGCAGTACAGTAATCCTGGGAGAAACCCTGCTAAGCTCAGCACACTGAGCTCTAGAAATGAGAGCAAACTATTTCTGCTGTGTGTGTGTGTGTGTGTGTGTGTGTGTGTGTGTGTGTGTGTGTGTGTGTGTGTGTGTGTGTGTGTGTGTGTGTGTGTCGCCTGTTATACAATACATGTCCCCGCAAGTATATCAGAACTTGAGAAATAGACATTTGTGCTGACATTTTTCATGGTTTTCACATGATTATATTTATACAGTGTGTGTGTGTGTGTGTATATATATATATATATATATATATACGTGCGTGTGTGTGTGTCCGTGCATGCGTGTGTTTGGCTGCTTGTCCGGTATGGCCAGTCATGCATATGCTTAATGCTCATAACACAAGCTGAGGCCCAGTGGAAGGTCAAGTGCGTGCACAGTGCCAAAGCCGTGTTGGAGGGGGGGGGGGGGTGCCTGTTGTGTGTCAGCTGGTGACGTGACTCTGCTCTGGAGGATGCGCGTGTGTGCGTGTGTGTGGAGAGAGAGAGAGAGAGAGAGAGAGAGAGAGAGAGAGAGAGAGAGAGAGAGAGAGAGAGAGAGAGAGGGGATGAAATGCAAAGGCCACCGTTGCTGCAGTGCAGACGTGACGTTCTGTCATAAAGGCCTGCTCTGTCAAACAGTTCCTGTTGTTGAAATGTGAGCCTCATTCTTTTTTTCAGTATGAGTATGAGTATGAGCCCTCTCCTCTCCCAGCCTGGTGCTCGCACGCACGCACGCACGCAGGCACACACTGTCGCACACATGCATTTGTGTTACTATGTAGGGGTGTCAACGATTAATTGCCATTAACTCAACAGTTAACAATCAGTTAAATTCTGTGGTGCTATCATTGGTTGGTTTTCTGTGAATGTCTGCACACGCATGCAACTGAGGAACGCCATGTGGGCCGGTTAAACACACACACACACACACACACACACACACACACACACACACACACAGTGCTTCTTCAATGACATCAAACACTAATATTTACTTGAATTTGTTTCTGCTTGTGCGTGTGTGTGTGTGTGTGTGTGTGTGTGTGTGTGTGTGTGTGTGTGTGTGTGGTGTGTGTGTACTTGTGCGTGCCAGGATCATGGAGGCGCTCTCCCCAGCGGAGCTGGATCTGTTCAGGGAGCGCATCGCGTTCTTGGATAAGAAGTTCCATCCGGGCCTCACCAAGCTGCTGTGGAACACTAAAGGAGTGGCAGACTTCATCAGTGACTGTCGACTGCACACCAGCAAGGTCTTAAAACACTCCACTACACCCGTGTGTGTGTGCGTGTGCTTGTGCGTGTGTGTGTGCGTGGTGGAAGAAGTACTCGGGTAGTGGTAATACCACAATGTAGATTGTGTACAGTATGTGTAAAAGTCCTGTAGTTAATATTTGACTTGAGTAAAAGCACATACAGTAAGTTCTATTGTTGCTGTCGGGCAGAAACATCTTTTCTGCATAATTATTTGAATGTTCTGTGTTTTTATTTCGTGCTCTTCAAGCTTGAAATGTGGAACCAAGCGGCGCATGTTGAGCTTAATGTCCATCTGCTACTGTTGCTGTTTTTGTGAACAGTGAAGGTCCGTGCACACTGCTGCGTTTTGTAACGGTGAAGGTCTGTGCACACTGCTGCGTTTTGTAACAGTGAAGGTCTGTGCACACTGCTGCGTTTTGTAACAGTGAAGGTCCGTGCACACTGCTGCGTTTTGTAACAGTGAAGGTCCGTGCACACTGCTGTGTTTTGTAACAGTGAAGGTCCGTGCACACTGCTGCGTTTTGTAACAGTGAAGGTCTGTGCACACTGCTGCGTTTTGTAACAGTGAAGGTCTGTGCACACTGCTGCGTTTTGTAACAGTGAAGGTCTGTGCACACTGCTGCGTTTTGTAACAGTGAAGGTCCGTGCACACTGCTGCGTTTTGTAACAGTGAAGGTCTGTGCACACTGCTGTGTTTTGTAACAGTGAAGGTCTGTGCACACTGCTGCGTTTTGTAACAGTGAAGGTCTGTGCACACTGCTGCGTTTTGTAACGGTGAAGGTCTGTGCACACTGCTGCGTTTTGTAACAGTGAAGGTCTGTGCACACTGCTGCGTTTTGTAACGGTGAAGGTCTGTGCACACTGCTGCGTTTTGTAACAGTGAAGGTCTGTGCACACTGCTGTGTTTTGTGAACAGTGAAGGTCTGTGCACACTGCTGCGTTTTGTAACGGTGAAGGTCCGTGCACACTGCTGCGTTTTGTAACAGTGAAGGTCTGTGCACACTGCTGCGTTTTGTAACAGTGAAGGTCTGTGCACACTGCTGCGTTTTGTAACGGTGAAGGTCCGTGCACACTGCTGCGTTTTGTAACAGTGAAGGTCCGTGCACACTGCTGCGTTTTGTAACAGTGAAGGTCTGTGCACACTGCTGCGTTTTGTGAACAGTGAAGGTCTGTGCACACTGCTGCGTTTTGTAACGGTGAAGGTCCGTGCACACTGCTGCGTTTTGTAACGGTGAAGGTCCGTGCACACTGCTGCGTTTTGTAACAGTGAAGGTCCGTGCACACTGCTGCGTTTTGTAACAGTGAAGGTCCGTGCACACTGCTGCGTTTTGTAACAGTGAAGGTCTGTGCACACTGCTGCGTTTTGTAACAGTGAAGGTCTGTGCACACTGCTGCGTTTTGTAACGGTGAAGGTCTGTGCACACTGCTGCGTTTTGTAACAGTGAAGGTCCGTGCACACTGCTGTGTTTTGTAACAGTGAAGGTCCGTGCACACTGCTGCGTTTTGTAACAGTGAAGGTCTGTGCACACTGCTGCGTTTTGTAACAGTGAAGGTCCGTGCACACTGCTGCGTTTTGTAACAGTGAAGGTCTGTGCACACTGCTGCGTTTTGTAACAGTGAAGGTCCGTGCACACTGCTGCGTTTTGTAACAGTGAAGGTCCGTGCACACTGCTGCGTTTTGTAACAGTGAAGGTCTGTGCACACTGCTGCGTTTTGTAACAGTGAAGGTCTGTGCACACTGCTGCGTTTTGTAACGGTGAAGGTCTGTGCACACTGCTGCGTTTTGTAACAGTGAAGGTCCGTGCACACTGCTGTGTTTTGTAACAGTGAAGGTCCGTGCACACTGCTGCGTTTTGTAACAGTGAAGGTCTGTGCACACTGCTGCGTTTTGTAACAGTGAAGGTCCGTGCACACTGCTGTGTTTTGTAACAGTGAAGGTCCGTGCACACTGCTGCGTTTTGTAACAGTGAAGGTCCGTGCACACTGCTGTGTTTTGTAACAGTGAAGGTCCGTGCACACTGCTGCGTTTTGTAACAGTGAAGGTCTGTGCACACTGCTGCGTTTTGTAACAGTGAAGGTCTGTGCACACTGCTGCGTTTTGTAACAGTGAAGGTCCGTGCACACTGCTGTGTTTTGTAACAGTGAAGGTCTGTGCACACTGCTGCGTTTTGTAACAGTGAAGGTCCGTGCACACTGCTGCGTTTTGTAACAGTGAAGGTCTGTGCACACTGCTGTGTTTTGTAACGGTGAAGGTCCGTGCACACTGCTGCGTTTTGTAACAGTGAAGGTCCGTGCACACTGCTGCGTTTTGTAACAGTGAAGGTCTGTGCACACTGCTGCGTTTTGTAACGGTGAAGGTCTGTGCACACTGCTGCGTTTTGTAACAGTGAAGGTCTGTGCACACTGCTGCGTTTTGTAACAGTGAAGGTCCGTGCACACTGCTGCGTTTTGTAACGGTGAAGGTCCGTGCACACTGCTGCGTTTTGTAACAGTGAAGGTCTGTGCACACTGCTGCGTTTTGTAACGGTGAAGGTCCGTGCACACTGCTGCGTTTTGTAACAGTGAAGGTCTGTGCACACTGCTGCGTTTTGTAACAGTGAAGGTCTGTGCACACTGCTGCGTTTTGTAACGGTGAAGGTCCGTGCACACTGCTGCGTTTTGTAACAGTGAAGGTCTGTGCACACTGCTGCGTTTTGTAACAGTGAAGGTCCGTGCACACTGCTGCGTTTTGTAACAGTGAAGGTCTGTGCACACTGCTGCGTTTTGTAACAGTGAAGGTCCGTGCACACTGCTGCGTTTTGTAACAGTGAAGGTCTGTGCACACTGCTGCGTTTTGTAACAGTGAAGGTCCGTGCACACTGCTGCGTTTTGTAACAGTGAAGGTCCGTGCACACTGCTGCGTTTTGTAACAGTGAAGGTCTGTGCACACTGCTGCGTTTTGTAACAGTGAAGGTCCGTGCACACTGCTGCGTTTTGTAACAGTGAAGGTCTGTGCACACTGCTGCGTTTTGTAACAGTGAAGGTCTGTGCACACTGCTGCGTTTTGTAACAGTGAAGGTCTGTGCACACTGCTGCGTTTTGTAACAGTGAAGGTCTGTGCACACTGCTGCGTTTTGTAACAGTGAAGGTCTGTGCACACTGCTGCGTTTTGTAACAGTGAAGGTCTGTGCACACTGCTGCGTTTTGTAACAGTGAAGGTCTGTGCACACTGCTGCGTTTTGTAACAGTGAAGGTCTGTGCACACTGCTGCGTTTTGTAACGGTGAAGGTCCGTGCACACTGCTGTGTTTTGTAACGGTGAAGGTCTGTGCACACTGCTGTGTTTTGTAACAGTGAAGGTCTGTGCACACTGCTGTGTTTTGTAACGGTGAAGGTCTGTGCACACTGCTGCGTTTTGTAACAGTGAAGGTCCGTGCACACTGCTGCGTTTTGTAACAGTGAAGGTCCGTGCACACTGCTGCGTTTTGTAACGGTGAAGGTCTGTGCACACTGCTGCGTTTTGTAACAGTGAAGGTCTGTGCACACTGCTGCGTTTTGTAACAGTGAAGGTCTGTGCACACTGCTGCGTTTTGTAACAGTGAAGGTCTGTGCACACTGCTGCGTTTTGTAACAGTGAAGGTCCGTGCACACTGCTGCGTTTTGTAACGGTGAAGGTCTGTGCACACTGCTGCGTTTTGTAACAGTGAAGGTCCGTGCACACTGCTGCGTTTTGTAACAGTGAAGGTCTGTGCACACTGCTGCGTTTTGTAACAGTGAAGGTCTGTGCACACTGCTGCGTTTTGTAACAGTGAAGGTCTGTGCACACTGCTGCGTTTTGTAACGGTGAAGGTCCGTGCACACTGCTGTGTTTTGTAACGGTGAAGGTCTGTGCACACTGCTGTGTTTTGTAACAGTGAAGGTCTGTGCACACTGCTGTGTTTTGTAACGGTGAAGGTCTGTGCACACTGCTGCGTTTTGTAACAGTGAAGGTCCGTGCACACTGCTGCGTTTTGTAACAGTGAAGGTCCGTGCACACTGCTGTGTTTTGTAACGGTGAAGGTCTGTGCACACTGCTGCGTTTTGTAACAGTGAAGGTCCGTGCACACTGCTGCGTTTTGTAACAGTGAAGGTCCGTGCACACTGCTGCGTTTTGTAACGGTGAAGGTCCGTGCACACTGCTGCGTTTTGTAACGGTGAAGGTCCGTGCACACTGCTGCGTTTTGTAACGGTGAAGGTCTGTGCACACTGCTGCGTTTTGTAACAGTGAAGGTCTGTGCACACTGCTGCGTTTTGTAACTGTGAAGGTCTGTGCACACTGCTGTGTTTTGTAACAGTGAAGGTCCGTGCACACTGCTGCGTTTTGTAACAGTGAAGGTCCGTGCACACTGCTGCGTTTTGTAACAGTGAAGGTCTGTGCACACTGCTGCGTTTTGTAACAGTGAAGGTCTGTGCACACTGCTGTGTTTTGTAACAGTGAAGGTCTGTGCACACTGCTGCGTTTTGTAACTGTGAAGGTCTGTGCACACTGCTGTGTTTTGTAACAGTGAAGGTCCGTGCACACTGCTGCGTTTTGTAACAGTGAAGGTCCGTGCACACTGCTGTGTTTTGTAACAGTGAAGGTCTGTGCACACTGCTGCGTTTTGTAACAGTGAAGGTCCGTGCACACTGCTGCGTTTTGTAACAGTGAAGGTCTGTGCACACTGCTGCGTTTTGTAACAGTGAAGGTCCGTGCACACTGCTGCGTTTTGTAACAGTGAAGGTCCGTGCACACTGCTGCGTTTTGTAACAGTGAAGGTCCGTGCACACCGCTGCGTTTTTCGGGTTTTTAGCAGCATTTTTCCGCTGGTTTTCCGTAAAACGCGTCCAGTCTGCTAGAACCTTAACAGTTTTGAACTCATGATGTTTCCACCCTAGAGAGTCTGGCGTGGCGCCAGACTCTCTATATAAGAGTTAAATAGCTCTATATCCTGTTAGTAATCGTCGCTACCGTTAGCTAGGACAAGATCCCCTCATTTGGCCAGAGGAGAGACATACTGGCTTTTGGGCTTCAGATTGAGCTACTCCGTTACATTCCCCCCCCTACCCCCCCATCCCCCACCCACCCCAATAACACCTGATATTCGATCCCGGGTCTCCCGCGTGGGAAGGTACACTCCAAGCCAAGCGTCTTAACCGCTAGCATAAGAGGGGAATCCCCCTTTGGACCAGGGGAGTTATTAGGCTTTTGGGGTTTCAGACTGAGCAACTTCTGCTGCTGCTTACACTCGCCAAGTATAACAATTTGCACAAGCGTGTGCGCTGTGTGCGCGCGCGCGTGTGTGTGTGTGTGTTAAATGAAGGAGACAACCTGATTAAATCCAGTTTACTGTGAGACAGGCGAGCCTAATGAGGCCTGTTGGTTCTAATGTGCTAAGCCAACACAGTGACGTGGTGGTGAAATAAAATACCAAAAAATCTGCCCGGTGCCATTTAGCACACAACAAGCTCATCATGTCGAGTCGTATATAATAATAATAATAATAATACCCAGGTCAAGATATTAGAGCTCCGCCTGTCCCGCCTGTCAAGTGGCTCAGGGCAGGTATGGACAGTAAAGATGCATTGACGACGGCTTCAAGAGAGATACCAGATATATACAGTACTGTATGTACGAGTATGTATGAATGCACTTCAGAGGGCTGTTAAATGTGGATGCGTTCATAGAGCGCTGTCTGGCGCTTGTACTGCAGATGCATCATGTGTTTATTGTATAATATGGTGCGCGACCTGGCTGACCCCGTGAACAACTCTGCTCTGCTGGATACCCGCTGCGACTGAGCTCTACTGGAAGTCCTCAGGCACACATGAACCAACCAACACAATGCAACTACTCCCTCTCTCCCTCTCTCTCTCTCTCTCTCTCTCTCTCTCTCTCTCTTTCTCTTTCTCTCTCTCTCTCCTCCTCCTTTCTCTCTATCCCTTCCTCTCCTCTCCTCTCTCCCTCCAGCGTCTCTCTATATCCCTTTCTCTCCATTCTCTCTAGCAGAGAGTTATCCTTGGCTGCGCATCGTGTCTTTTACATGCGTCATGCATCATGTGTCGTAAGCTTGTACATGTCACACGTAAGCTTGTACATGTGATTCAGTTATTTTCGGTGTGTGTTACCAGCACACAGCCAAGTACAAATGAGCCGTCTCTCTCTCTATCTCCGTCTCCTGACAGTGGAGTCGTGCTGCGGTCGTCATCGGCATCCTCGGAGCCATAAACATGCGTCCGTTGGTATTGTTTAGCAGAACAGCAGGATGCGATGCTGATAGGCTGCCTTGCATGGCTGCGGACCAGCCTGCTACGCTTAGAAAGATAAATCACACTTGTGTGAAGTGAGGGGCGCTTTTGGCGTCTTCACTTTCCAGGACAAAGGTTTTATCCAAAAGACGAAGATTATTGATTCAACTGATCGCATCGCTCCACAGCCTAGGAGCGCCTGTTGCGCCAATACTCGATGTTGCCTAACAGTGGGACTTCGGAAATGTTTAGCCGACGAGCCGACCAAAAATCTTAAAACGTTAATAGCTTATGTGTGTCTGTGGGCACACGGCTTCATTTGAACACAGCACACAGACTCTTGGCTTTCCACTTCTCTTCATCTTTTTTTAATCACTATTGCCTATCGGTCACACGTGGGAGCCAAATAACCCATTCTGACCCATTTTGGTGTCAGCATCATGTTATGCTTTAGCTATTTAAAAATAGCAGATCTACAAGCTCATATCGCGCCACCGAGTGGCGCGATACGAGCTTGTAGGTCTGCTATTTTTGAAAAATCGAAGAGCGACTGACATTTTTAGAATCTGATCTCAGGTCAGAATGGGTTCATCAGACCAGTGTGTGTCCAGTGGAAAACCTCGTATTTATCTGATCTCAGGTCAGAATGGGATAAACACACATAGCCCGGGGCAGGAATCTCATAGAGGCCATTGAAGGCCACTGGCCGCCATGCCCCCTCAGTTTGGCCTCATGCCCCTAATTTTTTTTTAAATAAAGTGTCCTGCAGCCACAGTGGCCTTGATGTGCACTCTGCACTGTCCTCGCTGTTTTTTTCTCTGCCTCGTTATGTGTTTTTAGACACCAATGTTTGATGATTTTGAATTTGGGCAACGTAAGTGAAATGCTGTGCACATAACCGAGGACAGATTCATGTTTGAGCCTGGTACATAAACCTCGAAAACCCGGGATATTTATGATGATGGTTTGACACACAAAATGTAGTGTATTGCCCAACCGGCCGGGAGACTTATTGCGATGTGCCGGTGCTGTTACTGACTGAATGTCTGAGAAGAGATGCTCGACTAAACTGAGGTAAGAAAGTTTGTTGCATTTGATTTACGAATGAATAAGGCAAGAAAGTCAACATTTTAATACAGCATATTACGAGTCGTATATATCACTACAATGTTGACATAGCTGACCCAGTGGCCTAAGAAATGTTGCATTCCTAATGAGTGTCGTGGCTTACTTCTAACAAACATGATCCTGCTGAAATACTGGCAACCTCTCACATCAATGTTATGCTTTTTTATGATAGGAAGGCTAACAGCGGTATAGCTGGCTTGCATTTGCATTACATTAACATTATTTATGTTTTTTCCAACCATCAACCTTCTGGCCGAACAGTGGAGGGAGAAGATTCTGAAAATGGAAGAGGCCAAACATTCTTCCATTATGGTTCAACACACATCAAAACATACACTCTCCATCGCCATCTTCAAACCAGTCCACATGGCGCTGAGTGTGTATGAACCTATGACTGCAGTTTAGACAAATATTGGCAATTTGTAAAAAATAAATAATAATAATAATCATAATATATCATGTTGTGAAATAAAACAGCTCTTAACCCTTAAGTTCAATTCATTATTTATATTATGTATACTTCTCTTTTTTCAAGGTCAGAAAAGGGGGCCTCATAATTAAATTCTGCCACACACAAAAAAGTTTCAAATTATTTATCTAATATAGACGAGCCTCGAGTCGTTGGTATAGGATGATTAAAACATAAGAATGAAAAAGAACAAAATGTTTAGCTAGATTGTATGGGATTAAATACTCTTTGTTTAAGGAACGGGAACCGATATGACACTGTGGAAAAATAACACAAACTCTGCTAAGGCGGACAGGTCTGTGTATAATATTGTTTCAGTGTGAAAAAAATCCACCATGTGAGCAAGAATGTTCCGGAGGCCATGGCTTTCCGTGCCCCCTCAGGCCAGACCTGTGCTGTGAAACAAACTGCACTTTTCATTTATTTATTTCCTACATTATTACTATATGCGCTGCCCTGGCATTTGGCCTGGCCTTTGAGCCCTAAAAAAACACTAGGGGCCAATTAAGTGGCCTTGCCCCTAAAATGTTGAAATTCCAGGCAGGCCAGCCTGGTTACAGACAGTACAGCAGTGAAAGAGACAGTGTTATTCCCTCCCGCTTAAATACTCTCAGTTCTGTGGCTCCATTAGCACGGTTAAAGTTAGTCTACCCTCGGTGAGAATGCAATAATAACAATGTCAGCCTTAGGGGCCGTTCACACTGAACATTATTACTGTATCATTCACCATTGTAATTTTTTTATATTATCATTGCCACGCTGCATGGGCAAGACCTAGCTGGTTAAGTGGTTGAAGTGGTAGCAGGATTTGGGTGGAAGTAGCTGGATTTGGGCAGAATATCGCTCAAGGAAAGGATGTTGATTACTTACAAATGAGTTGACATGCTCCGTCAATGAAACAAGTGGTTGTGATTGGTCGATAAATACCCTATCCCGGGGGAAATGCATCTGACGGATGTTCCGGACCGACACTACCCACTCTCTGCCTTTAGGTTGTAACCAGGCTTTTCTCTTCGCAGATGAGTAAAGGTCCTTCATGCAGACAGAAAATGTGCATGACCTTGAGGCTGGGAACGAGGCTACATAAGCCCTATATACATTTTAATATGGCGAATAGTGGAGAAATGGCTGATCTACTACACATTTCTTTTTACATTTTTGGAGAAATCTTGTCCGTCATAAAATAGAAATAAAGCTTTTCCTAGAATGACGTGGCGTGGCGTTATGTTTTAACTTTTTTTAGAATGGGCCTCAGGGCTTGATGGGGTTAAAGGCCAGGTCAGCCAGTGCCAGGATCTGTCAAGGCAGAGAGTGAGAGAGAGATGCAGATAATATATAGGGAAAGAATCTGCAAAAGACATCTAAACTGACTGGGAACAGTCGTCGCCCCCCCCACAGCCCCCTCCCTCCTATGCAGCACGCTGTAGGCCTACCTTATCCCCTTGAAAGCCGTAAAGTCCAGAGATCGGCGCTCGGATCTGGAATGTTGAGTGAGCACTGAATTACTCTCCATTGGAATTAGATCTCACAGTGCAGAGAGAGAGAGAGAGAGAGAGAGAGAGAGGAGGGGAGGAGGAGAGAGAGAGAGAGAGAAATACATGAGGAGGCAGAACAATACAGTGGTGGAAAAAGTACTCGCATGTTCCATTTAAAAGTATCAGTACTGCGATGTAAAAGTACAGCAGTATTGGCATGTACTTGAAGTACAAAAGTAAAAAGTACTCATTGCAGAATGTCCCGTTCCAAGTTTTCAAATGTATGAAGATCTTTTGAATATAGCAGATCTACAAGCTGTGGCTATTGTATTAATGTATGTCTGTGGTTAATGCATGTCTTGTTGTAGTAACATAGAGCAGTGCCCCGTTGCTGGGCCACTGGCCTACTTGGAACGATGCAAGTTGGAAATGAACATGACCACCCAGTTATGACGTCTGTGTCCCTTTTTATGCCCATATATGCAGATTCCAGAGCCATCATTGTGATGTCAGAACAGGCCAGCTCCATATTTGGATAAATCTAGGGCTGATCAGGTCCAGTGCCTGGGCAGAGGCCTTTGTGCTGGTTCGGCTATCTTCACTGTTTGTATGAGGACGCACACACAGCCGCTCGTCATTACATGGCGGAGCCGCGAAGAAAATTGTTATTTTGAGGGTCGGCTTGGCACTTTTTGGTCCATTTTGTTGCCCCCCTCGGCGTGCTGCCCTGCTCGCAGTGTGTACTGCATGACTGCATGTATAGCCCATTCTGAACGGGCACCCATTTTGGTGTCAGCATCATGTTATGCTTTAGCTATTGAAAAATAGCAGATCTACAAGCTCATATCGCGCCACCGAGTGGCGCGATACGAGCTTGTAGGTCTGCTATTTTTGAAAAATCTAAGAGCGACTGACATTTTTAGAATCTGATCTCAGGTCAGAATGGGTTCATCAGACCAGTGTGTGTCCGGGGGAAACCTCGTATGAATCTGATCTCAGGTCAGAATGGGATAGGTAGCGACATCACTGGAGCCTACTCTGTGCTTTGGCAAATTGAACAGGAAAGTCTCGGATGTAAGTCGGCCCGATGCTGTCAGGATAAGGCCTCTCTGTTGTAATTCAAACCAGAGAGAGAGAGGGGGAGGATGTGAGAGTCTCTTGTCGTGTTGGAGATGTCAGATCCATGACATCCCTATGTAATGAGCCTCCTCTCAGATGTGGAGAAACACACAGAGAGAGAGGAGAGGGGGTTGTTGGGACCGGAGCGTGCACAGGGAAGCAAAGAGGGATCATTTTTTGGCATGGAAAGGTGGGTCTGTGTTTTTCGGGGGTGGAAGGAGAGGACAGTGCACTGTCAAAGCCTCTATAGGGGACCCGTGGGTCCTGTTTTTTTCTTTCCCAAGTCCCAATAACTTTTTTCCTATGCCATTATTCTTTGTTACTCCCCTGTGCTTCCTGTACTCACTGACAAACTCTCTTCTCTCTCTCTCACTCTCTCTCTCTGTCTTGCTCTTAATTCTTCCTCTCCCTACCACATAGCTTCTCAAACGTTTTTTGTTGTCGAGACTCGAGGACCCCCACATTGATATGTATTTGGCCACGCGGACCCCCATCTGAAAATAAATATGTTGTGCCAGGGACGCCCAGAAGAGAACACTTTCCAAAATATTAAACGTTTTCCAAATACTTTGATTTACACAGCACAAAGTGACGCGCTTACGTGCTGCTGTATGAGCTTGTACATTTGCCATTTTTTTAAATAGTCAACGTATACAACATGGTAGCCCCTTTCGGGACCCTCCATAAAGCTTTTCTGAAATTTTGATGAGTTTTATGTAGGGTCCCTGTTCATAACTATATTTTCGTATGGGAATTCTGGAACGCGGACATTCATATTCTCTCTAACATCGTATCTGCGCCGTTTGACGGCCTTTTTGTCTTTGAGTTATTCTAAATTCGTGAACTTTAAGTACCTATACATTCCGCTGCGAATATCTTCTGTGGCGCGGAAGCCGTTAAGTATTTTTAATCTTTGTTTGACCGATTTGGTCGATTTATTTCTTCTTGTTTGTTTACCGTTTATTGTACCGCCTCCCGGTGTGCGGTTGGCTTGTGCGGCTATGTCCCTGCCTCTGATCTGCTCTGTCATAGCTATAGCGCCACTAGCTAGCCAGATAGGCGGTACAATGAGGTGTCAATAAACAAGGAAGGAAGAGAAGAATCAAAGCGACCAAATCGGTCAAACAAAGATAAAAAATACTTAACGGCTTCCGCGCCACAGGAGATATTCGCAACGGCATGTATGGGAACTTATACTTCACATATTCAGAAAGCCTCACACGGAAAAATGTCGTCAAAGAGCGCAGACAGGCGTTTTCCATGTTGTTTATGTTTTATGAATGGCCGCGTACCAGGTGGCAGGATACTGATGCAACAGGACCCAATGCACTGGGTCGAACAAAATGTCAGAAACTTCAGTAGCATTGGGTTCTGCTTGGAGGGCTAACAACATGGATAAAGTGGCTACATTGTGATGCTAGATTAACTTGTTTTGCTGGGGACCGCCTGGGGGTCCCCCGACCCCACTTTGAGAACCAATGAGCAGCAAGTTATGCAGGGATAACGGCAGGTTTAGTATAAATTGACATAACCCGATTCGTCTGGGAGCTCTATGACGGAGGCAGAGATTTCATGTTTGAACTCTAAAGACATACAGTAATATCAATGATGATCTATCTATCTATACCTGATCTATCTATACCTCTCTCTCTCTCTCTCTCTCTCGCCCCATATACGGCAGGTCCAGTCTATCGTGGACAGATACAAGGCAGCCAACCTGGCCATCTCCAGCCACTGTCGTCAGATCAGTGAAACCTTATTGGTTAGAGTGGATGGCAAGACGGCATACAGGTAACCACAGACACTAGTGCTGCGCGGGTTAACCCATTCTGACCTGAGATCAGATTCATACGAGGTTTCCGCCGGACACACACTGGTCCTGATGAACCCATTTTGACCTGAGATCAGATTCTAGAAGTCGTTCTTCGATTTTTCAAAAAAATAGCAGACCTACAAGCTCGTATCGCGCCACTCGATATGAGCTTGTAGATCTGCTATTTTTCAATAGCTAAAGCATAACATGATGCTGACACCAAAATGGGTGCCCGTTCAGAATGGGTTAATCAAAATAAATATATATGATCCCAATCTTATTTCTAAAATCGAGCAAGAATCGGGCAGCACTAGTTGGCTGCCCAATTCATTTTAGTTACTTTAGTTACTAAAAAATTATGCAATCTGAGCACTTTGATATTGTCTGTTCAAAGCCACAGTACAGTTGGCTCCTCCAGGTGCCACTTTTTTAATGTAGAAATGTCCGACAGCAAACTATACAGACTAAAAGACAATACATATTTTCATGGAAAATGGATGATGTGAGAATCTCAATTCTTGTGTAGCACTAGACACACTGTATGGAATCCCTAGCAAATACAACACACAATACAAAAAGCCTGTCTTGTAGCATTATTGTGCCTCTCGGATATACCTCAGAGGTCGGCTTTTCATCAGCACCCTTTGAAAGCCCGCCTTGTTCCAGCGCGTTTGATTACGAGTGTATTACTGCCTGCTATGCTTAGTTTTGTTGTTAGGGTTTCACCATGAAAAGCTTTTTTATATGAACATGAAGATATCGCCTTCAGTTCAGAGGCATTGCCGGTGTTCATTGATGCCAGACACAAGACTTTTAGTTTTTTCTTTCCTGTCGGGTAACGATCAGTTTAAAATCTCATTTCACACATTGACGTCTTGTTTCTGAAAGGCCCCGTCTGACTTACAGACCCATAAGAGTCCATTTGGTTCCTATCTATATAATTTAGCAGGGGACCCCCTGGAACTGCCATAGATCAGTGGTTCCCAAACATTTTAACCTGTGACCCAAAAGAGAAATTAGACCGGAACCAAAACTAGTGAAAATTGCAGATCTTCAAGCTTCCCAGCCAAATACTAATTCATAATATAATATAATAATAATAATAATAATTAATTTGGGGGTTCTTGACCCCTCAAAAAATTACTACTGGTGTGTAGCACTCTATAGAGGGTATATGCATGAAGTGAGTCGCAAATCGAGTGACAAAGTTAGTTTAACATCGTTTAACATTGTTTAATGGAACCAGACAGGACTTTTCTGCTTGGATGTCGGGGCTGTCAAGGCTAGAAAGTGGTTGTTTGCCACTCATTAGCTGTTCCCACATAACCTCCGGGTATGATGATGATGATGATGTCACGCGCAGAACCCTCCATTCCCACATTGTATTCTTCCCGTCCTGGTTGGCAGGGTGCTGGAATTCGAGGAGGAGCAGAAGGTCCACCGACAGAGGCAGCTGCAGAGGCTGCGCTCGGCGCACCAGGACATCGTTAAGCTCATGAACCAAGTCCACGCTCCCTTCCGCACAGACGGAGCCGAGGTGAGCCCCGTCACCGTCACCACCTTTACCTCCACCATTACTTCACGTACAATAATTAAGATGAACGATTTAATTGTGTTTTTGGCATTGATCATCGGAACATATAAATTCCATTTAACTCATTCAATCAAATCAAATCAAATCAAATCAAACTTTATTTGTATAGCACATTTCCAACGACCGAGGTCGAACCAAAGTGCTTCACATCACAGGAGCATACATCGAGGCAAAAGAAGAGGATAGGAAGATAAATGAAAGCAAAAAAATAAAAGGAAGGAAAAGCATTATATAAACTAGATAAAGTGCCAATCGGCACAGGTCTCCACCAGGATTCTTCCTCAGCCTAGTGGGAATATGCGTGCACAGTTTCATCGCAATCGGACGCTGCGTTGACTCGTGAGGAGTTGTGGCCATTTGCTACTCCTGAAAACTGTAGGAGCCAATCGTGGCCAATCATTTTGGAATATGAGAAATCAAACAAACCTGTGTTGATCACATGACTATGGAGATCATGTGTACCGATTTGCGTGAAATTTGGATAAAATCTGAAGGAGTAATAATAGAAAATGTGTTTTACATATGTCGGCCTCCTGGTGGCGCTATAAAGAGCAGATGTGAAAAATTCCAGACAAAGGTTTTTCCTTGGCCTCTAGGGAGTTGGCATACAAAGTGATCCACAGATTCGTGCAGTTAGAGGTAAAAACACTTTTGGGCCAGTTATAGCGCCACCTTGAGGCTGAGTTGAAATTGTTCATGTGGCATTTCGTCCTCGGCCTAGTGGGAATGTGGGTGCACAATTTCAAGGAAATCATGCGATGTGTTCATGATTTGCAGCATTTTGTTTGAAACTGAGCACTCCTGTGAACTTTGGAAGCCAATCTTAACCAATCAGGATGGAGTCTGAGAAATCTGAAAGACCCCGTTTCGTTGAATGGCTCTAGAGAGACTGTGTACCAATTTGCGTGATGTTTGGACAAAATCTGTAGGTGTACTGTGCAAAAACTTGTTTTGCACAAAGTGGCCTCCTGGTGGCGCTATAACAGGCCGTTCTGGAAAGTTTGGGGCAGAGGTTCATCGTTGGCATCCAGGGAGTGTGTGTGCAAAATTTGGCATCGACCGGGTTAACGGTGGCCGAGATTAGCTGCTAACGGACGGACGGACACACGGACGGACGGACGGACGGAGTGCAAAACATACTCTCCCCACATGCCTTCGGCCTGGTGGAGACAAAAATGTCAGAAAAGTACAATATATCAAAAACAAAAGGGAATTCCATAAGTGCATGGGAACATAGTGCATAGGTAGGCTATAAAGGCCATGGTAAACTTAATAAAACAAATAAAATAAAACTCAAGCGACTCAAACGGCCGTGCCAATCCATTGTTATGCAACATTCTAAATCCCGTAATGGTGGCAATAACGGGTATAATCAAAATAATGGCATAAGCCCAAAGTAGGCCAAAGTTATAGGTCTGCTATTTCCACACATTTTGTTTTCAATGTTTGATAATGTATATGGAGATATTTCAACAGATTAATTTGGGCAGATCAATGTATACAATCCTGATGATTATCACAATAATTGTGATTATGAGCTGGCGATTATCTAGTCATTGTGACAGGCCTATATAACCTTAGGTCTGTTCACAATCAATTTACAACTCTCTAGTAGAAAGCAAAGCAGGCTCCGTCACGCTAGATTCATTTTAATAACTGGAAGTAATAAATTATTCATTGAAAACCACGTAAGCCCTATGACACCCAGCTTGTAGAGCTTGTAGTTTTTCCACTTTATTTTGTATTTTTGCCTATAATAACATGGACAATATATGCCTGGGGGAAAGTGTGTAAAACCTAACCTGACTCCGCCTGATGGAAGAGACACTTGCTTCACAATAATAATAATAATAATAATAATAAAACTTTATTTGTATAGCACCTTTCATGACATGAAATGCAGCTCAAAGTGCTTTACAGAACAATGGAGAATAAAAGAAAAGCAAGGCAACGACATTAAAAAACAAGCAGTAATGCAGTACAGTGAGGACATGAAGAATAAAAAATAAAAGGCAATGTTGTAGAAGTGGGTCTTGAGCTGAGCTTTAATCAATCACATTTTGTTTCACAACAACGTTCTTTTTTCTGTAGCTCAATCGCTGAAGAAAGCCGTCCATTTGTTCAAGCTTCTTGGCAGGTGATTGGATGGGACCGTCTGTCAATCATAATGTGTCTACATGACATAATGGTAGCTGCGCAGGAGGAAACTAAATGACCCCCGTGGGGCCGTGAACGACACAAGCGCTAAGGAACGCAGGCTGATAGCGACACTTAAAAAAAAAACACTCACTATCGTGTCAGATGAGTAGGTCATGTATTCGCTTGCTTTCAAGAATAGAGGATGATTGTCCAGGAAATAACAATTGCAACAGGTGCTTTTCAGCTGCCGCTGATTGGTTTGTCCCAGACACGGGGGCGGTTCAACGCCAATCCTGAGCGATCCCAGTTAGAGGCTGTATTATTGTGAACTTGTGAATTAATACCGCCCCAATCTGGCAGAGTCAGGTTCGATAATTGCAGTAGGTAGGTAGGTAGGTAGGTATGACTGAAGTGGTTAATGCATGTTTTGTGATAATAATCAAAAAGTAAAAGTACAATAATTGCCTGAGATGTACTAAAAGTTTTGAACATTGGAAATACTCAAGTAAAGTACAAATACCTCAAAATTATACTTAAGTACAGTACTTGAGTAGCCTACATATAAGTTACTTTCCACCACTGGTAAGTACAGTAAGTATACATGGGGTTTAAGTGGTTATAAGCCTGGGACTGATCAGGAGACGATATTAAGTCACTAATACGGTAGATGGGGGGGAAAAAACCACTTAATTTAACTATCAACCCGTTTTACCGAATGACGTCACCAGACAGGCTGAAGCAAAGAAGATCGGAGGATACGCCAGCTGTTCAGAGCTCAATCCAAAACCCCCGAGATAATGCCAGTGAGACAGTAAATCTTTTTCCCAGCACCATCCAGTGTATACAGTATATATTATTCCATGCCACCACCGGGCACCAGCACCCACCCAATGCCCCCCCCCCACCCCTCTCTCTCCACTAGCACCCACCCAACGCCCTCCCCCACCCCTCCCTCCGCCCTCCCCCACCCCTCCCTCCGCCTCCTAAGCGGATTAGTGCTCTTAACCCGTTAAAACCGGCAAAGCATCTGTGCAACCACTCTAACCATTTTTTTTTTACTTTGGATATTCAAAAAATAGCAGATATACAAGCTCATAGCGCGTCACTTTATGCCACTCTATGAGCTTGTAGATCCTTTTTTTTGTCCTTTTTCTACAACATTTTTTACTTCAAATGCTTCTGGGGATCCCTGGAACGAAACATTTTGAGATGGGGGGGTCAGCGGCCGAACGTGTGTAGTGTAATTTTTGAGGTCCTTCATTGACATGAAACGGTTTGAGCGCCATTGCGCCAACATTTTCTCATTAATCATTTAGAGAGCATTTATAGAACCTGGCCTCGGGTCTTAATGGGTTAAGTCTGCAGCTGTATCTAATGAGTTGTCTCTGCGGGTCAGTGTTGATTTCGTCTGATAAAAACGACACGGAAAAAAAAAAGTCTGTCAACTACGTTTTTTCACTGACAAACTAAATAATAACTGAATCAAATCTAAGCTACAATAATAAGCGACAATTTCGTCAACAAATAAATATTTGACTAAAATGATACTAGGGAGTGACTAGAGGAGACAATAAACCCCTGGGCTGCAATTAACGAAAAAAACTGAATATTTCTAAAAATTCAAACCTCCCGTTCACGGAATTAACGGAATGTCAATCAATGTCAGTTATCTAGGGTTCAAGGAGCAAAAATTTATATTTTTCACTAATATCACTAATGTTGGATGTAATTTACCAGAAAACGGCCGAAATCCGCGTGATCGTGCGCTATCGTGCACGCGCGCCGTCTCTATGTGCGTCGCTGTAAAAAATGTGATATTTTGCGATGTTTTGGGGTTGATTTGAGGTTCATTTGACTTGGTTATGAAAAATATAGCATTAGCTTAGCAATCCGGACCAGCCAAGCTAGTGACTAGGGTCAAAATACTGCCGGATGTTGTTGATCGTTGAACCGGAAGTGACTTAGGAAGATCCGTCTATTTTGGCCAAAATCAGCATAATGGTGCGTTCCCGCCATCTGGTGGCAATTCGAGAGAATACACTAGCAAAAAAAAAAACATCTGTTCAAACCACCAGATCTTTCTTGTATGTTAAAACGATGAATTAAAAATATGCCAATTTGTTACCCAAACAAAAAAATTGGGATTGGTAGTCCAAGGGTTAAGTCATTTTATGTTTGGTTGTGCTCTGGAAATAGCAGGCTATTTTCAGCATGCGACCAAGTGCAAAGTCAGGCATTTCACGACGACATCAAGGTCCGCCAAAATGCATTTTAGTCAGAACGTTGTGAGCAGTCGGGCAAAATGAATAGTGGGGTTGTGTGGCCGCAAAGATAACGTTTATGCATAGTGGAAGCTCCTAAATGAGTAATTCACGGATAAAGTGTAATACTTGCGGGTAAGGCATGGCATACGTTAGAGCCCTATAACTAACCCATTTTGGGTCGGGAACTCTTTTGGTGTTTTAAACATTATGTTATAATTAGAGCTGGGACTCGATTAAAAAAAAAAATCTAATTAATCAGAGGCTTTGCGATTAATTAATCTAGATTAATCGCATTTTAATCGCATATCAATATTCAACCCGAGAACAGCAAGAAACCTTTTTTTTTTAAATGTTTTTTCAGGTATCCCAGTGAATCAACGAATAGTGACTACAGGATACCACTCATTTTCAACATTTTACTGTCATTAATATACCTGTTGTGGAAATAATAATAAAAAGTCACCCCATTCTGTGTTGCCTAGAACTGGAGGTCTGAAAAAAAATTAGTAACAGTAACAAGTACATCTCAGTGACATCACAAAGCTGTACTTACATTATTGTTACTGTTTTTTGTCAGACTTCCAGTTCTAGGCAACACAAAATGGGGTGACTTTTTATTATTTCCAGTTTTCAGTACTATAGAAAAGCGCCCAGTGAGAAACGTTCCGCGGTGAAAAAAAATGTGTGATTAATTTATCTGTAGTTAATCGCGATTAATTTTTCTGTAGTTAATTAATCTAAATTAATCGCAATTAGTCCCGGCCCTAGTTATAATTTAGCTATTGAAAAAATAGCAGATCTACAAGCTCATAGCGCGCCACCGAGTGGCGCGCTACGAGCTTGTAGGTCTGCTATTGTTTGAAAAAGCGTAAAAATGTGGCGCAAATCTTTGAATATATATTCTTTCAAAGTGAATGTTTTTAACTCAGGTCTAAATGGGCTTAACCCATTCTGAACGGGCACCCATTTTGGTGTCAGCATCATGTTATGCTTTAGCTATTGAAAAATAGCAGATCTACAAGCTCATATCGCGCCACCGAGTGGCGCGATACGAGCTTGTAGGTCTGCTATTTTTGAAAAATCGAAGAAGGACTGTGACATTTTTAGAATCTGATCTCAGGTCAGAATGGGTTCATCAGACCAGTGTGTGTCCGGCGGAAACCTCGTATGAATCTGATCTCAGGTCAGAATGGGTTAAAGTAACGTGTTGCTGCTCCTCAGGTCCAGCAGCAGTGGGCGGGCCACACGGAGCGCGTGGACCGCCTGGTGGAGGAGGCGCTGAGGCTCAATGTGAAGCGCTCCCTGCAGGAGCTGTCCCGGGCCGTGACGGGGGACAAGAAGACGGCGCCCAAACCCACCTTCAGGCTGGAGGTGGTGCTGCGGCCCAAGGCCGACGGGACCAGTGCCAAGGTAAGGGAGACGATTAAGCAATAAGCCACGAGAGGTCTCAGGTTACCGGGTATTTTACACTGCCTGGGAGCGTAGGCAGACCCGACGCGGAGCGGAGGGTCTTCTACCTCCCAGCCAGTGTAAAATACCCATTCACAGTCATATGAGCCGGGCGGTGCTTAGACGCCCGCACGGCATGTGTTTGTAAAGCAATCAAGCGCTCCCCTTCCCCAGTTCAGCTACAAGGCTGCAGTTTGATACAAAGTGATTGAAGGAGTGGGTTATCGGTGAAATTTACACCGGTCACGTGACGGTAACCAGCCAATCAGAATGAAGTATTGGGACTACCCGTTTTAGAATGACCTTTTTACACATCCGTTGCATATATAGAGTCTGGAACTACACCTCCCGAAATCCGAGCAAGGAAGCTGGCATTTCCGTTCACACAAATATATTTTAGAATATCTTGCTAAGCAGCAAGCTATATACAGTATATATACTTTGATCATTTTGATTTATATTAGGATAAATTTGCGCGAATGTAAAGACGAAACAGAAGGGGGGGGGGGGGAGGCTTCAATATCACTTTATATTTTGCTCATGATCAGAGCTTCCCTGCTCCAGGCTGTATGACAGACGGGAGCATTTGGAAATTTGCGAGAGGCAACAGTGAGACTATCAAAAGTTATTCAACCGCATTAATTATATCATCCTATTTATACATCCGCACCGACCACATGGGAGTCTCTATTGATAAGTGCTTGTACAAATAATTTCACTCGGCACCGCCACGCTCAGCGAGACAGCGCCGTTACCAAGTGACTGTTTATATCCGTAGCCATGGTAACGAGCCTGCGCGCTCCGTCTTCATTCACATTCTCACAGCATATTATCCAGTCGTCGAACGTTACTAAATCACTCCCGGGTTCCCAGATTGGTGCAAAGGTGACAATTTAACCACCTGTATATTTCACTGGCCGGTGTACCCCAGGGTTCTCTACTTGGTCTGCTTCTTTTTCCCCCCTCGTCATCGAATATCTTTCTCTGAAAATAGTCGCTCTACAAGCTCTCCGCGCGTCGCAAACTTGACACGGCGAGTGCTCGCAGATCGACTATTTTCTTCTCCTCCTATGTTCCGTCGGGGGCATCGACTGATAATAACTCACTTCCCACCTACACACGCACGAATGCGTGCGCATACACACACACACACACACACATACACACACACACACACACACACACTAACGTCAGGGGTCAAGGTCACAGGATTTTAAGGTCGCGGTGCGGATATCTATTAAACCACAGCTGTTCAGTAATAACATCTGCAAAGGAAAGTAGAGATTGAGAAAGGGTGTGTGGGTGGTGGTGGTGGTGGTGGTAGGGGGGGGGGGGTGGAATGGTTGTTGAATTAGTGCCAAGGCAGTGGATTTTCACTATCTCTATCCTGAGGTAAAGGTCAGTTTGAAAAGAACAATAAAGCCGTTTGGTTCTGGTGTTTTTTTTTTCTTGTTTTTTTTTCTTTCTTTATGCTGACCTTGAAAGCAGAGGGGAAAGGGCACACGCGCACGCACACGCACGCACACACACACACACACACACGCGCGTGCACGCGCACAAGCTTGCGCGATAGCAGGGTTGCAGTTTGCAGGAAGCATGCTGACACATTATCGCAGTGAAAAGGCCACCACAGTGAGTCTCTGCATAAGGAATGTGTTGTGAGGGTATAGCTGATGAAAGCACGGGACGGGGGGGTCGGGACATTGCCCCCGACCAAGCCTGAGTTTGATTAGAAAGAATAAGTAAGTGACTTTTTTTCCGTTAAAATAAGTGTTACATACGTAGCTCTATAGTCGTATAATAATCATTGCCATAGGGCAGTGGTCTTCAAGTATTTGTTTTTAATACCGGAGTCCCAGAGTGAAAAAGTATGAGGACGCTACCCTTGCGTCGCCGTGTGTGCAACAAATGCGCATCTTTCCTTAACCCATTCTGACCGGGCAACCATTTTGGTGTCGGCATCATGTTATGCTTTAGCTATTGAAAAATAGCAGATCTACAAGCTCATATTGCGCCACCGAGTGGCGCGATACGAGCTTGTAGGTCTGCTATTTTTGAAAAATCGAAGACACTTTTAGAATCTGATCTCAGGTCAGAATGGGTTAATAATGAAACTGTCAGGATGTAATAGACATTTTTAAAATCTGATCTCAGGTCAGAATGTGTTAACCAATGACAACATTTAACGCCCCCCTCCAATACTCAGCGCGACAGGGCTTTTACATCGACATAGTACTGCTCCTATACGACCACCGTCGGCAACAAGTGGACACGGACAAAACAGCATTCTCTGTTTGTTATACCGTTTACGGGCATGCTCCATGTCTTTCTTCTGTCTTTTTTTTTTAGTGCTTTGTGGCAGCTTTACACAGTGCCACTTAACAGGCGTGGCATATACGTATACTACAGGCGTTTTCAGTGGTCGTGTTGGTTCCATGTGGACACATTTCCTAAGACAATTCCGCGTGTACGGTGAACTTTTGGAAATGTCTTCTGTGTGGACGTTGCATACACATAACTCAGGCTTCACTTTTTTCAGATTCCGAGCGACATACGGTAATTCTTTCTCCAGCTAACATATACAGTATGTACGCGTAGGTTACCACACACACACACACACACACACACGTGTGCACATACGAGACAGGCATCTCGTATTACGGAGCAGAACAAACTCATCCATTTTCAAGCACGTGAAGCCCTGCCGTTTGTTGTGGTTCCAAGGTCTGAGTCACATTGAGAGTCCCTGTGTGGACGGGTCAGCACCCCGCACTCTGTACGGCATGATGGAACAGGAGAACAGCCATTTGTCCTTGTCCAACACACACACACAACCACACACACACACACACACACACACAACCACACACACACACCACCGCCACCACGAACTCATGCACAAACAAAAACGCCCACACACTCTGGCCTCAGTCGGATGTGTGGCGGCGGGACATTATTTTACATGTGAGATAGCATTATCCATCACAGAGACGCCGACACCCAGCCGTGTAGGAATGAGGAGCGACACATCCCTCATGCCTTATGCATGCATGCCAGGGACGGGACGGGACTTTGCACGAGAGTCAGAAGAACACACGAGAGAGGGAGGCTGGCCACACGTCAAACCCACAAGATTGAAGGAGACATTCACAATTCCTTATCGTTACATCCCCATTGTATGGGTGGGTTAGCTGGATTCAGCTGCTCCTCGGCAAGAGAAATGGCAAAAGATAACACTTGCAATGGCTGTAAAAGATGGTACAAAAAATACACTATTGCACATAATGCCTTTGTTTTAGGCACTGTGTGCACCCTACCTACAGGTATACTGTAGATGTACTGTACCGTTCCAACACTTCAGGCTTTCCTGTACTTTTCCTGCATTTTTTCTGGAAGTACTTGTTTTCCCCCAAGGTTCTTTTTTACTGTTTAGCCTTGCTAATTATTCTCCTTTGTTACTGAAAATAACCTTTCAACACTTTCAACAAAAAAAAAGAAAAAAAAAGGATCTGAATAGCATTTACGTAACAACACCTTTGCAAATGTCCTCCTTTCTCACTGACAACGTTCTGACAATCCACTGTCTTGCCAATGGCATGACGTGTGAATAGGGGGTGTAACGATATAGTAACCGCATCGAAAAATCTATTTTACTTTCAAGAATCAAAGTATGTCGAAATAAAAACCGCAACATTGACTATGTATCGTATTGTTTTGCAACACACACGCGTGTCCGTGTCCAGACAGCCTCGTGACGTGCAGGCTTAACCCATTCTGACCTGAGATCAGATTCATACGATGTTTCCGCTGGACACACACTGGTCTGATTAACCCATTCTGACCTGAGATCAGATTCTAAAAATGTCAGTCGTTCTTCGATTTTTCAAAAAATAGCAGACCTACAAGCTCGTATCGCGCCACTCGGTGGCGCGATATGAGCTTGTAGATCTGCTATTTTTAAATAGCTAAAGCATAACATGATGCTGACACCAAAATGGGTGCCCTGTCAGAATGGGTTAACAGGACAAAGAAGCAGGGATGAGTTTCATGCATAGACTGTAAAAAAATATATGGACAAAGCCTTCTCCGGGTCTGATATGGACGTAAGATGAAGCCTGTCAGTAAATCGCCATCTTTCTAGATCCGTTTGGGCCCAGCTGGCCATTGGCTAGACCAGACAACGAGGCGGGACTCCCCCCCCCCCTTCTTCTTCTTCATTGGTTTTTATTTTGACTCGAGCAGGGGGGTGGTCCCGATCATAGACTGTAACGGTAGCCACGCCCCTCAGAACATACTCGACTTTATGGTCATCTTTTTAATAAATGGGACCATAATTTTCCCAAAAGAATATTATGACATGAGAAATGAGACTTTAAACTAGTGACTTGGAAGCAGAAAGTATTCATGACCATGTTTATTAAGGTAATACAGTCTAGGTGAAGTTGGGCCCAAATACTTGGACCTCTATGGAGATATGGGTTTTTTTTTGGCCCAATGACGGCGCCACAACAGGCCATTATACAGTATGAACTTTCAGGAAGTCAGGATTTCCTACTGGCTTCAGACTATTGGCTTGACTGCCCCCCCTGGTTTCATGTCATAAAAATCAATGGCGTTTGCAAGAGATATGGGGGTGGAGTCAGGGCTTGACTTTCTCCGCCGGTGAAGGAAGATGGAGGGGGAGCAGAGGGCGAAGGAGGACACAGGGGGAGCAGAGGGCGAAGGAGGACACAGGGGGAGCAGGAGGTGAATGAAGACACAGGGGGAGCAGGAGGTGTCCTTCTCCTGCCCGCGGGCAACAGGACATTGATTTTGCAGCGAGGTTAATGTGAATCTCATCGCTGCAGACCCAGCGTTGACGGAATCGATGCCCTTCACGTGTGTGTGTGTGTGTGTGCTTTTAGCATGTGTGTATCAGTGTTGATTTTGACAGCACATTTTGAATAATAATCTGTTAAGTTTGACTCATATTTTAGTCATCTGAAATGTTTTACCTTCAGGCTAGTTTTAGTCCACTACTTATCATAAGATTTTAGTCGACTAAATCTACAGTTGATTTTGGCATCGTAATGGCAGATTTTACACTTGGTCGCATGCTGAAAATAGACGATCTACAAGCTCACAACACGTCGCAGATCTTCTAGATCTGCTATTTTCAATAGCAGATCTTGCAACCAAACATAAAGCGTCTTGTCTTTTAGTTCTACTGGATCTCTTCTGCACCCGTCGCTCCCTAATATTTTAGTCTAGTTTGTATCTGTCTATGAAATTGTCCGTATATTTAGTCATAGTTTTAGTCACCATAGCCAGTGCTGAGTCGATCCTTCCGAGGGCCCTGGTGCTACACCAAACCAAAAGGCCCAAGAACGGCTCTTTGCGAACGGCACGCGTGCATTCAGTTCACCACCAGCACTCAGGGACAAATTAGCCATTGGGCCAGTGGGGCCGTGGCCCAGGGGCCCTTGGCTCTCAGGGGCCCTTCTGGGAAATTGGACCATGCAGTACTAGGTTTGACGCCCTGAAAAGGGCTCCTGGGGACCTTCATTGGCCATTGACTTAGTTAAATTTAGATCAAAAACATGATAAAAACACGGAAAAACACAAAAATGTTGCGCGCACGTGCGCTATGGGGGCCCTGCAAAAGATGACCGGCCCAGGGGCCCTCATGGGGGTTAATCCGTCCCTGCCAGCACTATATCGCCGCTGCTCCCTCGGAGGTATTAAGGCTGCTCCCCGACGCTGGATCCGTTATGTTTTAGTGTCCTCCCACCGAGTGGTTATAAGAAACTGCTGGACGACCCAAAAACAAAACTAGCGGGGGTTCTTGTGTTGCGTTACATTGAAATCGGTGACCTGTGAATACAGTCTATTTGAAATAGTCTCGCACAGGGCCCTGCAGGCCATGCAGGTGCTTAAGCTCCAGTAAATGCCATTGTTAATCTGGGCCTGGCCATAGCTTAGTTTAGCTAAACAGTATTTAGCACAGTATAAAAAACAATACAATAAAACATACAAATATAAAAAGGGAAAGTGCCATGAGGAGGCAAGAAGCCCAGGGGGGGTTATACAAGGCCTCTACCCATATAAGACACATTAGACACCTTCTTAGCTTACGCATGTTTCATGATAAATGCTTTTATGTGATGTATTCCCATGCTTTTGTTCTTGCTTAAATGTAAGTCGCTCTGGATTAAGAGCGTCTGCTAAATGCCTAAATTGTAAATTGTAAATTGTAATTAAAAAATATTCAAAATACTTTCCATCAGTGAAAAAAAGGTAGTCTACGGACATTTTTTCGTCATAGTTTTAGCCGATGAAATCAACACCGGCGTTGTGTACTGTACTGTAGTTACTGTAGTTTTATGTGAATAAGGTTTGTGTCTGTCGTCCGCAGGTGCAGTTCTCACCCACGCTGCAGACGTTGGCCCAGCTGGTGAACGGCGTGGGCGCTCGGCTCACCGGAGCCGTCTCTGTCTTCAGACGCCTGCCCGACCTCCTCACCCCCACGCCCTCGCAGAGGAGGCCCATACACGCCGTCATCGGTATTGGCACCACGCCAACGTCTCACATTACTTTTACTCCACTGTATTTATCCCATTCTGACCTGAGATCAGATTCATACGAGGTTTCCACTGGACACACACTGGTCTGATGAACCCATTCTGACCTGAGATCAGATTCTAGAAATGTCAGTCGCTCTTCGATTTTTCAAAAATAGCAGACCTACAAGCTCGTATCGCGCCACTCGGTGGCGCGATATGAGCTTGTAGATCTGCTATTTTTAAATAGCTAAAGCATAACATGATGCTGACACCAAAATGGGTGCCCGGTCAGAATGGGTTATTTGAAAACGTTATTTACTAGTTACTTTGTACATTTAAGTTAAAATAGCCGATCTACAAGCTCACAACGGGTCACGATGTGACGCATTGCGAGCTTGTAGATTACATTTGAAAACTTAAAACGAAACAGGACTTTTTGAACTCTGGACTTTTACTTGTAACAGAGTATTTCTATATTGCGGTATTGGTACTTACGTAAGTACTTTTCCCCACCACTGCTCAACCCTGCCCCTTTGGCCCGACTCTACTCTGGGAACCCTGTTGTTTTCCAGGAAAAGCCCAATCTGCCTTACTTTTATTTGTTTTCCCTGGCGGGTGCTGGATGAAAGTAGAGCTGTAGCAGAAATGGAGAAACGTTTCATCCACTCCAGGTCGAAGCCGCGCTACCTTTAAGCGACGTTTTGAGTACATTAGGCTCTTTTGAGTGCAATTTTTTTATATTCTTTATCACATAAGTGAAGTGAAACGCTGAAAAGTGCAATGTAGCAGAAGCTCTTAACCCATTCTGAACGGGCACCCATTTTGGTGTCAGCATCATGTTATGCTTTAGCTATTTAAAAATAGCAGATCTACAAGCTCATATCGCGCCACCGAGTGGCGCGATACGAGCTTGTAGGTCTGCTATTTTTGAAAAATCGAAGAGCGACTGAAATTTCTAGAATCTGATCTCAGGTCAGAATGGGTTCATCAGACCAGTGTGTGTCCAGTGGAAAACCTGGTATGAATCTGATCTCAGGTCAGAATGGGTTAATCCAGACCGATTTACAGTAAGCTCGTTAAACACATACTTTGATGTAGAGAGACAGTGTAGTGCCTCACTAATGGGATCATACTGTAGGTAAACCAAGCACCTAGCATCTAGTTATAATAAAATAAAGTATGTTGAAACTAGGATGCCAGTCAGGTCAACAAATGGAACTGGCATTAAGAGAGATATACGCATGTTTGTGGTCTGATGCATATCAAATGGGGGGAACTTGAAAGGAAATATTTTGCCATTGCCAAAGGCAGCTATTTCAATAAATCCTTTGGATCTCGGGAATCACATGAGAACGGAGTAGCTCCCAGTGGACTTTCCCATGTGTGTCTTTTAGTATATAATAGAAATGTATTGTGTAACAGAAAAGGTGAGCAGAGGAAACACGAGTACAATGATACACCGCCATATGGACCGATCTGGCTAAGAGAAGATTAGAAACAGGAAGGCCAGAGACTTAAAAAGCATAACTGTTTGAGTGTTTGTCTAATTCATGGGGATGTTGACCCAAGTTATCTAAAACATTTCAATCAGGAGGAGCGAGGGGAGCTCAAACCGCCCCTTCTCTTGGGCCCCAAGTACAAAGACATATTAGTGAATCTATCCTAGCAAAACTGTTCAAACAATTTCATCTTCATGTTATCCAGATTAATTGGAGCAGAACGGTCATTATTTTGTTTTTAATTATTATTATTTAATAAACCCAAAAATGCTAACATTTTCAGTAATTTCATGAAGAAATAACACAACAATCTAAGAAATTCCGTAAATTGGAAAACAAATCTTTAAGAACTAAACTAACTATAATATAGGAGTCACACAACGTGTCCCTTCGAGACGCTGTGGGCGCTTGTAGATCAGCTATTTTCACTAGTTTGTGTCCCGGGGCAAACGTTGAATTTCTCTTTTGGGTCTTGAGCTAAAACGTTTGGGAGCCACTGCTGCAGAAGAACACATTCATTCCTCCCAAACATCTCCATAGATGTTCTTCTTCTTGACTTCTTTCTTTGGCAGACGCTTGTCGGGCTCCGTCTCCACCGGGGGCGGGGCACCTTTGACCATGGTTCCAGGCTTCCGCGTGTCCTCGTAATTCTCTCTGTTCTTCGTCCTTAAATCATCATAGAGGACGGCCTTCTTCCTGGACCCTTCATCTCCCTCTCTGTGGGACTTGACCGGAGGGCTGGCGTCTCTCCCTCCTCGCTTCAGGGGTGGCTCTTCACTTCTGTCAACCGATCCGTGGCTGGAGGGTTCTGCGGGCCGGAGCCCATGATCAAATGGCCGGGTGTTTGGGTCACTAGAGCCCTGTAGAGCCCTTTGCCTCAGGGCTTCCCCCACTGGCGAGTTCTCCAGCTTCTTGAACTTTTCCCGGCACGTCTCCATGTACGAAATCTTCCCGGCCAGGTAGCCGCACAGTCCTGCAAATAGGACTTTGGGTAGACTGCCGAACTGCCGCGAGGCGGTCAGAGTTCCTCGAGCAATCAGGACTTCTGTGACGAACATGCTAACCAGTGAATAGGGCAGAGACCTGTACCTGAAACTTTCCCGATTGCATTCCTTGAAGACCCTTCTCTCCTCTTCTGTGAGACCATGCATGTTTCCCACGTCCAGGCCCATTGCCCCAGGCAGTCAGTTAGTTAGTTAGTTAGTTAGTTACTGTAGTTATAGTCTTTTTGAACAAAGGGGTATAAGTAAAGAGGCTGGATTACATTGTGGTACATGCTACCCACTCTTGGGTTTAAACGGTGGACATTGTTGACATGTTGAAAATAATGTTGGCGACAACGTCGTACGAATAGATGCAGGTACAATGATGTCAGCCATCTGTGACATACCTGTGACATATGACTCCAAATTTGGTCATGGTTTCTATATTATAAAATATAGAAAGCTACCCACTCCTGGGTTTAAACGGTGGACATTGTTGACATGTTGAAAATAATGTTGGCGACAACGTCGTACGAATAGATGCATGTATACAATGACGTCGGCCGTCTGTGACATACCCTTGACGTATGACTCCAAATTTGGTCATCAAATCAAATTTTATTTATAGAGCACATTTTCAAAGACCAGGAGGCCAACCAAAGTGCTGTACAGGAAACATGACACAAGTGACATAGTAAAACAAAATCAAAGCAACACAAAAAAGTACACAGGTTAATTAGGTCAAACATTGAAAGCCAGGGAGAAGAAATGGGTTTTGAGTAAGGACTTAAAGGTCTCTAAGGAGGGAGCAGACTTAATATGAAGGGGCAGACAGTTCCAGAGTTTGGGCCCGGCCACCGAAAAGGCACGGTCACCTCTGGACCTGTAATTGGAATTGGGCACAGTCATGGTTTCTATATTATAAAATGCATGTTAAATATTACACAAAAGTATAAAACAGAAAAGCCTGTGACCAGGGGGGGGGGGAGAAGGAGGTGAGAGGGAGGTAGAGAGGAGAGCGGGGATGGGAGAGAGAGATGTGAGGGGCGCATAGCATAGATGTGCAGACCTAGGTTGCTAGATGTGAAGGCTGCATAGAGGCCCAAACCTCTAGAGTATATATACTGTGTATGACATGTGTGTATATAATATATATATATATTAGAGAGAGAGAGAGAGAGATATCACACACACCCGCATTGCTCCCGTATCCATCAATTTGCCTCTCTCTATCAACACACTGAACACTGTTCTTCATCCACTGTGAAGGAGGATCGCTACGTAGCTCCCGTTATAACCCCAGCGGTACTCTACAGTTCTTGCTAGCGTGTGTGTGTGTGTGTTCACCCATGAAAAAGACGGCTTTTAACTAGTGTGGGTGGGTGTCTGTCTTCAAGGCGCCGTCGAGACCTTGTGTGTGTGAGAGGGAGGTAGAGAGAGAGAGAGAGTGTGTGTGTGCGTGCTTGCGCGTGCGTGTGCGTGCGTGCACGCATGTTCACCCATGAAAAAGACATCTTTTAACTAGCGTGGGTGGGTGTCTGTCTTCAAGGCACTGTTGAGACCTCTTGTGTGGGAACATGTTAAGGTCTGTACTATGTAGTGGGTTGTGGGTTCTGTATGCAGTGTGTGTGTGAGAGCATGTTAAGTTCTGTATGGGTTGTGTTGTGGGCGCTGTGGGACTTGAGGTTATGGTTTCGCCCCTATTTGATTATTATACTTTGCCCAGTATAGGGCTGGGCGATGTGACTTAATTCAAAATCATTATCGCCATTATTTCAAACTTGTGTCTCGATTGCGATAATGAACAATAAAAAAAAGTAGTCTAGTTAAATTACAACGTGTTTTAGCACATGTATTTTTGTATGCTGCCATTGTACGACAAAGCATAATAGAGGCAGATCCGGGTGGTTCCGGGAAACTGGATCTCCATATTTGGGCATAATTATTATTGGTCGGATTAGAGGTTCTGGACAGCCACCTATCCTATCTGACCTAGACTCAACGCCAGGCACTGCACCCCCTCAGGTTGTCAGCGACTCACTCACTCGCTGTGTTTGAAGTTGGTCGGTTCTCGAAATACTTGAACTACAGATGCACGTCACACAGACGGACGGACAGGGAAATTGTCCCCTGTCCCACCCCAACAACCTGCTTTGATTCTTGTTGTTGTTGTTGCTTGTATGGCAGAAACCTTGTGCATTCACATTTAAAGTTTTATTTTATTTTATTTTTACGTTTTCCCGTAAATGCATGTGTCACGCAGAAATAGCTAAACGTGTATATCGGCCTTGAGGTGGTCCAGGAGGCACAAACTCTTTTCAGATGGGGGTCCGCAGCCCAATTTGGCAGTCCTTGACGCGAAAAGGTTTGGGAATCACTGCGTTAAAATGTTACCAAAATGAAAAGTAATGCACGAGCTTGCAATACTGCAACTAATAGCTCCACTGGCTCCATTCAAATGCACGTTCTTTTATCCATTCCCGGACAAAAGGAAGCGTTTTGGTCATGCAGTATAAATGTTTCCACACCACAGCAACAATGTGCGAGTGAGAAATAAACCCTTTGTTGATGCCAGTAATGAGCACGGCCGTACCATTTGATGAGGTCAGCTTCTGCCTGTTTTCCAAAGCTTATACAGTAAACTCTCTTCTATCCCATTCATACCCTGCAATCCACTCACTCATTTCTCATGTCATAAGCTGGCGAACTGCAGGAATTTCCTCCACAAACGTCCCACAGAGAACCGTGAAATTATTATCCGCAATAGATCTCCAGCGGCGTCCAAAGTATCCCGTCTCCCTCCTCGTCGCACCGCTCCCCCACGCCTGTTCCGATCCAGACACATCAACCGACACTTCATGGCCTCGCCGTGTAATGAGAGAACTCAATGGCCGCAATTGTTGAACTCGCACACACAAACAACACTCAGTCAAGTTACAGTCTCTTATGTATTAACTTTATACCAGTGAGGGGGGGGGGGGGGGGGGAATCTGAACATTCACATTTTGTTTTGTAAAAGTAGCAATACGTATACGGTACCACAATGTAGAAATACTCTGTTCCAACTCCAAGTAGTAGTCCTGTATTAAAAACTGTCCAAATGTAGAAAACGTAAAAAAAATAAGTAATTGGAAGTCTTTTCAATTTGTCAAAATCTTTTGAGAATCTGAACACCAGCCAGTCATATTACATTCTGCTGTTGATGAGGTTTATACAGCTGACTGTTTTATGGTCACAACGGAGCTCTTTTTGGAACCACAGATATTTGGTCCCAGGGTCGTCCCGTTGCCCCGGAGTAGACTATACAGCTCTGGCTCACGGCTAATTAAGGCCCTTTTACACATCAGTTAGCACACAGTTAACTTCTTGAAATGACTTCCAGGAAACTTTGGAAATCTAACCCTAGGCCACCGCCCAAAATAACGCGCCTCTGTAGAGAGTGGAAGTGAAGTTAGCCCAAGGCTAGTGCACCTGAGGATGTACACAGTACATGGCCCCAAACGCACCGAGACCTGCATGCAGGGTCTCATGCCGTGAAAAGGACTTCAAGTGTAAGACCACTTTGGTAGAGGTTTGGGTTGTGAAAGTTACCTTGCCATGATGTCACAGTGACACAGTGACGAAGTCTAGGCTTTGTGCAAAGCACCTGACGAAGCGCGTTGTGCAAATAAAGTAAAAATAATCTTGTCCTGAGCGTCTCTGGAGTGTGCGGTCCCTTCCTGTTCTAAGGAAGTTTTCCTTGATCTACATATAAATATATTAGAGCTGGGACTCGATTAAAAAAATTAATCTAATTAATCAGAGGCTTTGCGATTAATTAATCTAGATTAATCACATTTTAATCGCATATCAATATTCAACCCGAGAACAGCGAGAAACCTTTTTTTTTAATGTTTTTTGGTATCCCAGTGAATCAAAGAATAGTGACTACAGGATACCACTCATTTTCAACATTTTACTGTCATTAATATACCTGTTGTGGAAATAATAATAAAAAGTCACCCCATTCTGTGTTGCCTAGAACTGGAGGTCTGAAAAAAAAAATTGTAACAGTAACAATTACATCTCAGTGACATCACAAAGCTGTACTTACTTCATATTGTTACTGTTTTTTGTCAGACCTCCAGTTCTAGGCAACACAAAATGGGGTGACTTTTTATTATTTCCAGTTTTCAGTACTATAGAAAAGCGCCCAGTGAGAAACGTTCCGCGGTGAAAAAAAAGGTGCTGTAGTAAGTATGGGTTTATATTTAATCCGGTAGACTTTATATTAGTGTAATTCATAATTATAAAAGTATGAATTATAAGTTCAAAAATTAAGACTCAAAATCAATCTGAATTTAAGAAGGGGCACCAGTGAAATGAGCTTTTGGAATAAGCACCAGATTGATTTGTATTTAGCCTTTAAGTTAAACCATTAATAAAACAATTAAAAGATTATAAAATAATCAATTATTATTTTATCTTAATAAATCTATGGAATCTGAAGGTAAGAGGTCTTTTCCATTACATAGCCTTTCCTACTTTGCATGTGTCAAAAACCAGTAAGTTCAACTCTTGAGCAAATAATAGACTTGTTTTAAAAAATGAATCAATTTATTTCCACACCTAAGCTAATAGACAAACTTAGTAGAACAATAATCAAACGAATTCTTAAACAAGGGTTAATACAGGTTCAAATAGAATTGAAGAAACAAATCAAATGATAATGAAATATCTATATGATAGGTAATGTTCCTTGCCATGAACTTAGAAACTTGATATAAAATGCATCACTTTCCTGAGCGTTTGGTGATCTTTGAGACGAGAGAGACAGACTGGGGTCTTCTGAGGGAGAGAGGTGGTGTGCAAGCGGCAGGGGTTTCGATTTGGCTATAACCCCTGAGCTGGTCGATGTAGTGCCGCGGGATCGCCTGGGACTGCCTGGGACGCTCAGGTAAGAGCGTCGGGAGCTGGTCTGTGTAGCGATGTGGCCATGGTCCATCTCATCCTTCTGGCTCCTTTCCTCTCCCTTCATCCGGTCTTCATGGACTTCCCATTCCCCCACTAATCCTGGCTTGCTGGTCTGCCTCCCCAAATATATAGTTCTCTTCGTTGTGCAATACATGGCTCAGTTACTCTGTATGTCACTCTCTTTGCAAGATGGAGACATTGAGATGTCTCGTGACATTTCCAGACATTGTCAACATGTTTTCGTGATTTCTTTGAAGTTCATTTTGGGAAAGGGTGTACGCATGCACTTTTCATGGCTTTAGATTTCACATAACACACAATCTGTATTTACATGTACACATTACACATGTATGAATCTACATTTATTGTACAGTGAATGTCATATTTCCAATTGATGGTCCAGGAATTGTGAATGAATGCTTTTGTGACTGAGTGGAACATTCCACCTTTGACATATCCAAAGTCAGGGTGTGATCTGTGGCGATGACACTTTATCCAGCCAAAATGGAATCAAGTCTTTATGCTACAAGGGTGTCCCATGGGACTGAGTCTCTGAGTCTGTAGGGAAACAAGTCAATAGATTCCTATTACTTCCTTGTACATAAGAACATGGAGGCCAGTAATTGGAATTGGATGGTTCCAGTATACGTATGTGCACACAAGTATGCCACTGGTGCAGGAATTGAGACCATTCTTGAGGGTCAAAAGGTCAGCAGACCCTTCTGCAGGGCTAATTCTGTCCGTCTCCTTCAACTTCATGCATGTGCATGACGTCAGCATGGGACATGTTCATTAGATATCTTCCAATGCTGTATGTGGTATAGCTGGATTGTGGTTTTATACCCCTTGTCTACTACAAATCCCCCATTTCATAATAAAAGATCAAAGGTTACTGGTGATGTTTTGATTATGAAACTTAGTTGATAAAAGCACAATCAATGAACTCAGGGAAGCAATAGATCATGTTAGCAAATTCATGGCATAAGAACATATCTCTATGCTACGCCTATAGTATGTTAATGCTACTGATCCATAATTTGATTTCATTAATGAAAATATCCTGAGATTATAAGTAGACATAGACTTATTATTCAAGGAGTAAAACCAGGCATGCAGTATATTGTAAACAATACTGGGGTTTTATTCTGAGTGTTGGTCTACCCTATAAGGAAATGGGGATTTCCTATTTCCACAGTAGTTGTGTAGAGTGGAGTATAGGGGGACTACACTAAGTTTGAATAAAAGAAAGAAAATAAAGGAAAGAAAATAAAGAAAAAGAAAGGAAGGAATTATGTTGACTGGTTGGGTCAAAGCTGAGAATTCTTCCCAAAACTTCTATAGGGAGGGGACTGGATTGGGTGTCCTCTCTTCCTTGGGGTTCCTACACTTAAGAAGCATGCACCAGCCAGGGACATGCAACATGCAGGCCGGTGGTTATTTCAGTACTTGAAGAGTTGAAACCTATGGGGCATAGTGTAGGAGGTAATAGTTTAATATTGAGTGTAATATTGGTGGGTCAGTTTCCACCCTGTAGGCTACTAGCTTGTTAACCAGTGAATACCAAACATAAGGTTTCTGGGAAGTTGACTATTTTGGGCGATAGGTAGATATCTTGAGAGCCAATAGCAACTTATAAAAATAAATAAAAATACATCCCCCAATGGCAGATGTCTCGACGCGGTCTGTAAAACAGAGTTACAGAAAAACTAAGTTAACTCCGTTCAGTTTGCAATTAATTCTAAGTGACAGAGTAACAAAGTGGTATTTGGAAGTACTGTGTTACTTTCTTGATTAGTGCTAATCTAAGGACTCATTTTAACAACATAAAGCAGCATATCTCCTTTGAAGGAGATTCACAAAGGTATATGCAAAGACCCCCCATTTCAAAATCAAGAGGTCAAAGGTTACTGATGATACCTTGATTTATGAAAATATTTGGAATGCCTGTCATAATATGCCAGCAGCTGTTCTGGTATATCTGAGGACATACACGTATAGGGAGCCCCAAATGCATAATAGTTTGCAGGTTTATGTTTTGTCAGTGAATCAATTTGACAGGGTAAAAAATGCTATAGATTATAGTCCAAGTATTGATTAGCATAATAACACAGGTTTTAGTTGTATTCCATTGGTTACTTTTAATTTATGAACTATCACTAGTAATTTAGCATGAGAGGATAGACTTTATTCACGCATCAGACCTTAGCCGCCAGTCCACAGATCTTTCCGCAGGAGTATTTGAGAGCCAATGCTGTTTATCAGCATTTAGCAAAGCTTTCTTTTTCCGTCTGGATAGGACAGGTGAGCTCACAACTGCAGGAACGCTGTGACCTTCCTGTGGGTGAGACTGGTTGGTATTATTTTCCCAAGCCATGTCAATAAGATCATTATTATAAATTCGGTCAGCGACCGTTCTTAATTTACTGCTGGACATATTTCTGTCCGTGTTGTCTCGGACACCAGGTCTGATGCTTGTATCAAGTCGATCTAGAAAGAATGATTTAAATGTTTGATCTTCCTCCATATCAATAGTGTTCTCATCTGAGAACCAAGCTCTCCGCAAACGATCAAAGAAGGTGCTAGGACGTTCACCTTTCTTTTGTCTTAGGGAAAGGGCGGCAGATATTCCCTCCAACTTGTGGACTTTATATTCCCCAATGAGACTCTGGGACAGAGCATCATAGTTTTCAACAACATTGGACGGTTGACGTTCAATAAATCGTCGTACCTCAGAGCTAGAGGACATGCCGATCAGTCGGAGTTTGTGTTCTGTGGTTACATCTGAATAACCTTTAAGAAAGTAGTCGATATCTCTTAAATACCCAACGATATCGCAAGTGTCAGATGTTGTTTCAAGCCTGGGAATATGATGTGCTATTTTGTCCAATAAGTCGGTAGTTACTTTTTCAAAAGGAACACTTTGAAGAGACACTGTGATGTCAGGTAAAACATCTGGTATGTCAGGTAAAACTTTCAAGGCCTCACAGTATGTTTTGGGGGCCTGGCCTGTCTGAATCTCAGAATTGACAGCTAGGAGTTTTAATGGCTTTTTAGGGATCTGGTGTCCTGTGGTTCCTTTTGAATGACCTTTACGAAAGAGGTTAATATCTCTTAACAACTCAACATCAGTTTGATCAGAATCAGATTCTGTTTCAAACCTGGGAAGGTTTAATGGCTTTTTAGGAATCTGGCTCTTAAGTAAAATAATATCTTCTTGTTGTTGATTACTCTTAATCGTAAGTTGTTCATTTTCATGCTTTTGACTTTTAATTAAATCAATACTTTGTTTTAATTTAGCTATTTGAGCTACTGTCTCTTTAGTGACGACATTAAAATAGGTAATTGATTTTTGTATATCTTCCATTTGGACCTTAAGGTTTTCGTTGGTGTTCAGTACCATATTTAATGCAGAAATAAATCTGTCATTGGTAGTCTGGTTACTTTGTACCTCATCCACTTGTTGTGGCTGCTTTAGACATTCCTTCTCCAGTGTCAAAGGGCACGTGGAATCACATTTATCTTTGAGAGCTGGAAAGGGAAATTGGTTCAATTCTTTAGGATTATTATTAATATAATTCTGCGTTGCTTTCTCTAATGGTTTTGAATCAAGTGTTGTTAGTACAAATTCTGTGATTAATTTTAGCACATGAAGTACTTTTATAAGAAGGACCTTAGGGTATGATGATCCGGTGATAAAAATCATCATTACTAGAGGTAACAGAGACCGTACCGTGACATCGGTATTCTGGGATAAGGCGTCAGCCATTTTTGTCTCTGTAACACAGGGAGATTGATTAGAGAATTAAGCAAGGATACAAGTAATTAAACCACAAACGTAGGTCTTTAGTTAAAGAATTGCACTAATGCAATATTTGTTTGGAAGTGTCAACAAGCAAGAGTTAGATTGATCTTATCAAGACAATTACTTTGATAATTTTAAGAATGGCACACTGACTAACACAGACGCTGCAGAGAGAAAGGGATGTCTCTTGCAGTGTGCGTGTGCATATGTGAGTGTGGGTGTGTCTATGGGTTTCAGTGTCCCAGACAAAAATAGACCTCCCCTCTTCAGGAGGGGGAGAGGTGTATTGGGAACCCTCGCACAATGTTACAACCACAAATATGGCAGTTTGTAAGGGACGCGTGGTACACTCAAGATGGCGTTGTTTGTTTGCCGTCTGTAGAGTGAGTCACGTGACTAGAAAGAATGTAAACACACTGAGTTGTTTATAGCTAGCTGACAGTGGCTGTCACATAAATTCTGTCCACCCTTTTCACTGAGAATCTGAGGGTTAATTTTTAAGAGCAGCTTTCGTTGACTTGCAATTTAGACTACAGGTTTTTAGCAAGGAAAGCAATCTTTAAAATTTGAAAGTACAAGGAGCGCAGTTGCTATCTGTCTTATCTTTACTTATACAAATATACCAACATATAATAAAATAGGTTTAGCTATGCCTATATTTATTAATTTACAGTGGTTATTAGATCCTTAAAGAAGATTGGATCATATTGAAGGATTACAATATGAACACATTGTACAAGGAGCGCAGTTGCTAACTGTCTTATCTTTACTTATACAAAAATGAACCAACATATAATAAAATAGGTTAGCTGTGCCTATATTTATTAATTTACAGTGGTTTATTTGATTGGGTCATATTGAAAGATCACAATATGAACCAAATTGCTTATTTTGCGTTTCTTCACTACGTTAAGTGGACTTTAACACACGATTAACGGTGGCTTTACACATTAAGCAATTAGACTGTTTTTAATGTAAACACATTGTGGACTAAACACACGATAATGTGAATTTTAACATTAAGCATACAGTAGCTTATTTTTGCGTTTCTCTGTCAGTGGACTCGATTTTGCGCAAAATTGATGACGGTTAGACTCGGATAGGGTCTGATAGATATTGCTCATAAGCTCTCAAGATAGCTGTAGACCATGCAGGGAACTTGTGCACTCAGTTTGACCTAAAAATAACTGGAGCTGCACAGGTATTGAGTTTCACAGGCTAAGACAGTCAAGACTTTCAACTGCCTGTTGAATGATCAATTATCTTTAAGGTTGTTATGTTAAGGTAGTTGGATGAGACGTCAAGTTCCAATATGTACCTTAACAAGGTTTAATTGCTCATAGTTGAACTCACTAAAAGAAAAACAATTTGTTGATGACACATCAGCAAAGCAAGGATGTCAAATTGGCCTCACTCCATGTCATAGTGTGGAGCCGATTTAACAAGGGTTTAAGGTTGAAATCCTATTGTCGATTTGACCATAGGTGGGCCTCACTCGGGGCACCATTATGTAGTAAGTATGGGTTTATATTTAATCCGGTAGACTTTATATTAGTGTAATTCATAATTATAAAAGTATGAATTATAAGTTCAAAAATTAAGACTCAAAATCAATCTGAATTTAAGAAGGGGCACCAGTGAAATGAGCTTTTGGAATAAGCACCAGATTGATTTGTATTTAGCCTTTAAGTTAAACCATTAATAAAACAATTAAAAGATTATAAAATAATCAATTATTATTTTATCTTAATAAATCTATGGAATCTGAAGGTAAGAGGTCTTTTCCATTACATAGCCTTTCCTACTTTGCATGTGTCAAAAACCAGTAAGTTCAACTCTTGAGCAAATAATAGACTTGTTTTAAAAAATGAATCAATTTATTTCCACACCTAAGCTAATAGACAAACTTAGTAGAACAATAATCAAACGAATTCTTAAACAAGGGTTAATACAGGTTCAAATAGAATTGAAGAAACAAATCAAATGATAATGAAATATCTATATGATAGGTAATGTTCCTTGCCATGAACTTAGAAACTTGATATAAAATGCATCACTTTCCTGAGCGTTTGGTGATCTTTGAGACGAGAGAGACAGACTGGGGTCTTCTGAGGGAGAGAGGTGGTGTGCAAGCGGTAGGGGTTTCGATTTGGCTATAACCCCTGAGCTGGTCGATGTAGTGCCGCGGGATCGCCTGGGACTGCCTGGGACGCTCAGGTAAGAGCGTCGGGAGCTGGTCTGTGTAGCGATGTGGCCATGGTCCATCTCATCCTTCTGGCTCCTTTCCTCTCCCTTCATCCGGTCTTCATGGACTTCCCATTCCCCCACTAATCCTGGCTTGCTGGTCTGCCTCCCCAAATATATAGTTCTCTTCGTTGTGCAATACATGGCTCAGTTACTCTGTATGTCACTCTCTTTGCAAGATGGAGACATTGAGATGTCTCGTGACATTTCCAGACGTCGTCAACATGTTTTCGTGATTTCTTTGAAGTTCATTTTGGGAAAGGGTGTACGCATGCACTTTTCATGGCTTTAGATTTCACATAACACACAATCTGTATTTACATGTACACATTACACATGTATGAATCTACATTTATTGTACAGTGAATGTCATATTTCCAATTGATGGTCCAGGAATTGTGAATGAATGCTTTTGTGACTGAGTGGAACATTCCACCTTTGACATATCCAAAGTCAGGGTGTGATCTGTGGCGATGACACTTTATCCAGCCAAAATGGAATCAAGTCTTTATGCTACAAGGGTGTCCCATGGGACTGAGTCTCTGAGTCTGTAGGGAAACAAGTCAATAGATTCCTATTACTTCCTTGTACATAAGAACATGGAGGCCAGTAATTGGAATTGGATGGTTCCAGTATACGTATGTGCACACAAGTATGCCACTGGTGCAGGAATTGAGACCATTCTTGAGGGTCAAAAGGTCAGCAGACCCTTCTGCAGGGCTAATTCTGTCCGTCTCCTTCAACTTCATGCATGTGCATGACGTCAGCATGGGACATGTTCATTAGATATCTTCCAATGCTGTATGTGGTATAGCTGGATTGTGGTTTTATACCCCTTGTCTACTACAGTGCGATTAATTTATCTGTAGTTAATCACGATTAATTTTTCTGTAGTTAATTAATCTAAATTAATCGCAATTAGTCCCGGCCCTAAAATATATATATATTTTTATAGCCAGTATATGTTGTAGTTTACGGTGGTCACCTCTTCAGCGAAAACTGGACTCTGAATGGGCCTATATGAATAAGGTCCTGTCTTTCTCTGTGTTTTCTCCAGAGGAGGACGAGGAGATCGTGAAGATCCAGGCCACGGTGTCTGCGGCGACGGCCTCCATCGCCGTGCACCTCCAGGCCTACCTGCAGACGTGGGACCGGTACCGCGAGATCTGGGAGGTCAACAAGGACGGCTTCGTGCGGCGCTACCAGAAGCTCAACCAGCCCGTGTCGTCCTTCGACGCGGACATCGCCAGGTATAGCGTGACGCCCGACCAGTGGTGGAAAAAGTACTCCGATGTTTTACTTAACCCATTCTGACCTGAGATCAGATTCATACGAGGTTTCCGCCGGACACACACTGGTCTGATGAACCCATTCTGACCTGAGATCAGATTCTAAAAATGTCAGTCGCTCTTCGATTTTTCAAAAATGGCAGACCTACAAGCTCGTATCGCGCCACTCGGTGGCGCGATATGAGCTTGTAGATCTGCTATTTTTAAATAGCTAAAGCATAACATGATGCTGACACCAAAATGGGTGCCTGGTCAGAATGGGTTAACAGAACTACAAGCTCATAGCGCGCCACTGAGTGCCACACTATGAACTTGTAGGTCTGCTAAAAATGTGGCACAAATCTTTGAATAGGTATATATTCGTTTTTTTTTATTTCGACGTCATGCCTAAATGGGTTAGGCAAAAGTATAAATACTGCAATGTAGATGTACTCCGTTGCAAGTAGAAGTCCCGTTTTGAAAATGTAAAGTACAAGACCGTACAAGTACTAAAAGGTGCAAGAGTATTGGCATCAAAATGCACTTAAAGTTTTCAGATGTGAAGAAATCTTTTTAAAAATATAATGTGGTGTCATTTTTGTCTACTCGGCCCGTGCCCCGACATAATGCCTGTGTCTCAGAGCACCATATTGGTGCCATATTAAAATGAGCTTTAGTGAGAGGATCAACTATTATGAAGATGGGTTGGAAATAGGTGGTCCTTTAGTTCAAACCCTTAAATGTGTTGACCTCAACACCGGACGAAAAGTAGTCAATAATTCACGAGCCCATATAGAGCTTGCAGATCATGCTCTATTCATGTTCATGGTCACCCATTATGGACATGTCCAGAATACTGCATGGACGCCCAAGCGAGGTTCACACAGTTAAGGAACTTGAGCAAATGTTTGCCTTTAGAGAATGAAGACGTGCGTCTGTGGAAGGTCTGTGGAAGGTCGCAAGGAAATGAGGTTTGCATTGACGTATTATCAGCGGAAGGGTCGAGGTGGGGTGATGTTGGGGGGAGAGAGAGAGAGAGAGAGAGCGAGAGAGAGAAACTGATGGAGGGTGAAGGATAAATGACGCATGCACTAAACACGCGCACTCGCACACACACATACACATACACACACACACACACAGGTGATGAGGACGAGATGTAAGGATAAAGCAAAGAACATTGTCCTTGTGACCTCCACTGAATCTATAGGCGTGCGTCCTTAGCAAATATTAGACGCGAGCACGCACACACACACACACACACACAGGTACTCAGTCTTCAGGCCTATACACATACGTACAGTAGATACACAGTGTGAGTATGCATTTTTGCCTGATGTATTTGTCAGTGTGGGTATGTAAATGACTGTAATGTCAACACTGTGATCTCTGTGTGTGTCTCTCTCAGCGCTCTGCATGCGACAGCTGTGCTATGTCGATAGTATTTGGATATCAACGGTGAACATATTTACAGTGGAAGACATGAGGCTGTCTTCATCAATGTTCCTCATGGTCTTTAATTGATTTATTCACATTTGACAGTGAAAGAGGAGAGCAAGGACACAGTGGCGGTACGGTGCGCAGCGCGGAGCTCCCCTCCCCGGATATAGGAATTGAACTGGAGATATTTTGTCTAGTCAGCGTCTAGGGCCCGGCCGGCCGCTAATGCTAATCTATAATTAAATTTATATCTATTACTTGCAGGCAGTCCTGTATGATATATTTATGTAGCTTGTGGAATTTAATTAACCGTTTAAGCTCTACTTGAATCTACTTCTTCATGCAACGCTTAGCGGAAATAGCAGATCTAAAAATGGTAGATCCCAACAAATTGTGATGTGATGCCCAGTGAGCTTATAGAGCTGCTATATTTGCTAAGAGTTATTCATCCGACAATGCTGATACATATTTATACAAAAAAATATTTTTAAGATTTTCCAAAATAAGGACGCCAGAGTTAGTGTTTTGTGTGCGTGTGTGGTAACACATGCTATATGTTTTATAAAGAATAGTACCAACAACAAAAAATATTCTGCATTTCATGTAGTTTCTTCCTCTCAGATTACTTTCTTAAATCAAATGGTTCGAGGCAAGACATGTGTATCTGCTTTTCTCAATTTCAAACACGTTTATATCTTGCCAGTTTCATCATCGTCAATGTATTTACTTCAAAATAAGTGCGTGCGTGGGTGGCAGCTGGCAACATACCTGAACAGAAACTAAGCTAAAACTAAATTAGTTGGAGCTACAGTAGACTGCACACATGTTGTGCATCAATGCTAATCAATACACACTGCAGGCTAAATCAGACATGGCTATTAAAACTAGCAGTGCTCACAAACAATTTAAGCGGAGGCAGTGCTAGGCATGCAGGTATGTTTGCTTTTATAAAGCAGTGATTCTAAAACGTTTTTTTCATGTCAAGGACAGCCATCTGAAAATGTTGACCCCTGGGTTCCCCGGACCCCACTTTGTGTAGGCCTACTATTGTCTTAAAGTATGTGAACACTCCGAAGATGGCTCTGAGGCAAATATGTTGGCATCAGGGTTTTTTTGTGATAAATACAAACCAATTAAATAAGTGGAATATTTGTCCTCTTTGACTTGAAGTTGGAGATTTGCTCTCTCGTTTGACTTTACTTGAGTACTGTATTTCCATTTTCCAAAACCTCACAGGCAATTGAGGCAAATATTGTTATTTTTTTACTAATTTCTTTATAATTTACGCAATTATTTGACAGCTTTAGTTACTTTGTAGATTTAAATAACATTTAAAAAACATACAGAGGGCCCGGGACGGAGGTCTCCGCCTCATTACCAGTTGGCATAGTAAAAGAGCTTGTAGATCTGCTATATCCAAAACAATTTGTACAAATTATGAAAAAGTGCGTGAGATGGACCATTTATAATGGGGTACTTTTACTTTTATATTTAACATGTTTGAATAAAGCCCCTTTACTTGCAACGGAGTATATTTCTATATTTGTGGTATGGCAACATTTAACTGAAGTAAACTCAAGTGCACTTCTTCCACCACTGCAATACACTTGTTGTTGTACTGTACTGTGATATGGATTCCCCTGAGTCTGCAATAAAGAATCAATCGATCAACACTGACTGTAACCTTTTTTGGACCTTGTAAAAAAAACCTTTTAAGTTGTACAGTCTTGTAGAAGGCTTGTCAATTGGGGGAAACCCTATACTTCTGATTCTAACACGGCATTCTCCTTTGCGTCTCTGTGTCTCTGTCTCTCTCTCTCTCTCTCTCTCTCTCTCTCTCTGTGTCCGGTGGTCCCGGCCTCCTTCCTTCCTTCTGTCCACATCATGGCCGCCGACATCAGGTACACAGAGGTGGCCAACAACGTGCAGAAGGAGGAGGCGGTGGTCAGCGTCCAGTTCGTGCTGCTGGACTGCACGCCGCTGAAGATGTCCCTGGTGCAGCACTGTGACGAGTGGCAGGGCAGGTTCACCCAGCTGCTCAGCCTCACGGCCTGCACGCGCCTCCGAGAGCTGCACACCTTCCTGCACCACAACTCCTCCAGGTACTGGCACTTTATTCTGTCTGTTGGAGACGTTGAAATCAATTTTTGGGGGCGGGAACCCCACTTGGTGTTTCAAGCATTCTGTTCTACTTTAGCTTTTGAAAAATAGCAGATCTACAAGCTCGTAGCGCGCCACCGAGTGGCGCGCTACGAGCTTGTAGGTCTGCTATTTTTCAAAAGTCGCGAAAATGTGGCACAAATCATTGCATATATATTTCAGAGGGTACATTTTTAACTAAAATATTGGCTCCTGGGGGGTCCCTGAAACTATACATATTTTGAGATGGGGGGGTCCGTGGCCCAATAGAGATAATTCTGGGGGTCCTTGACATGAAAACGTTTGAGCACCACTGACATAGAAACATGTTTTTTTCAGAATTTTTTTAGGATTTAGAAGCCTTTTTTTAATCAACCTCAGCCCAGAATGGTTTAATAACAACTCCTCCGGGTCTAAACGGTGCATTTATATGTATGAGTTAATCATTAATTAAGTGTTAATTAATGTACATATAATTAGCCCCTTATGAGGAATTGTAATTGTGATAATTGTCATCATTGCTGTGTTATTTAGCCCTACCCTGGCTCCTCCATGGCTGCATGTCAAAGTCTCCTTGAGCAAAACACATGAGCCCAATTCCAATCCCCCAAATCTCCACCACTTGTTCACTCACTCTCGGTCAACTCCAGCATATCGGTGCGGTGTTACGGTGAAATTGGTGACACTCACATAATGTCAGTGTCCGAACGTGAATCATTGTGGTTTCGTTTAATAGCAGAGTTCAACCTGGTGGTATCTAGGCCACATATTTAACCAATTTCACCATAACACCGCCATGCTGGAGTGACCGAGTGTGAGTGAGTGGCCGGAATTTGGCTTCTATAGCATTGGATCAGGATGTAGTAATTTAAAACGGTAGCTTGGGAATCTGAAAGGATCACTGTTCAATCTCCGGCTCCCCCCTGAGTTTCTGTGTGTGTGTGTGTGTGTGTGTGTGTGTGTGTGTGTGTGTGTGTGTGTGTGTGTGTGTGTGTGTGTGTGTGTGACTGTGCGTGCGTGCGTGAACGTGAAATACATTATTGTAGTGAGAGAGATGTTCCACGGGTCTGATTTGTCAGGCTATGGTACTCGTGCTCTAATACCTGGTGAGGCAGAGGCTGTGGGGCGTAAATGAAAATCGCAGAAAATCATTTCATACAATTTGTGCTCGCAATCTGCATTAAATAACCCCTGATTTCTAAGGCAGCTGGTAATTGCTCAATCAGCGAATGGGGCCGTCGTCGAGGCACATTTTGTGGAGGAGAAAGCAGGGCATTGAACTGCGGTGGAAAGCAACTATGTGGATTCAAATTAAAAAAGCATCGCAAGCTCAAAATGTGGCGCGCAGCCACGCATTTTGAGCTTGTAGATCTGCTACGTGCGATGCTTTTGTCGTTTTGTGTGACCGGGTGACCATTCCACACACTGATGGCAGCAGAAACTATGCAAGGCACCAACCAGCACATCAGGAGCAATTAGGGGTTCAGTGTCTTGCTCAAGGACACCTCGACACTAACTCTGGGGGGGGGTTAGAGCAGCCAGAGCTTATGGTTATTCTGCATTTAAAAGTTTGGGATGTCCTTAGGCTAAGTTTAATGTTAATAAGCCAGTGTATAAGCCACCTGCTGCAAGCTGGCACACCATGGTATGTAAGCTGAATGCTGCAAGTTAAAGTGTCTGAACCTCTGTGAGTGAGGCAGTCTATGCAGACAGAGTATTAGTGGAGATTGTATTGATTGGTTCTTTTAATTGCGTTTTCAGGCATTTAATTTGATTTGGAAAATCATGTTAATGTGAACAGAAGGGGCAGGTTTATCTCCCACCGTGCACACAGTTTGCAGTCCGTTTATGATTTGTCACATTATCTACCAAATTTGACTGTATACAGTCCACAAAAGAAAATACTCTTTAATACTCAATACTGCTATATATCCTAGTGCTGTGAAGTTCGTCTCTGTCGGGTGGAAACCTCATATGTCTCATATTGTACTCGTCGGGATTCAAATAGACAAAATAGCAAAAGTAGCATATGGGCCTTGTTGATCTGCTACTTTTGTGCGTGCGTGCGTGCGTGCGTGCGTGGAAGAGGTTTCTACCTGACAGCAATGATACATAGTCACTGCATACGTGTCAATCCGTTTGGTTGGTTTTGCGTGTTTCTCTGTGAGGAAGAGATGACTCAGCCTGGTGTGTGTGCGTGTGCGTGTGCGTGTGCGTGTGCGTGTGCGTGTGTGTGTGTGTGTGTGTGTGTGTGTGTGTGCACGCGTGCGTAGGCTGCATGCGCCCACCCAGACCCAGGCAGAGCTGGTGGAGAGCCTGCAGTTGCTGGAGTCCTTACAAGGTGATGTGTCCAGGCTCGAGGCTCGGATCGCTCCCATTCATGAGCAGTTTGCCATCCTGGACAAGTATGAGGTGCCTGTGGAACTGCCCGTAAGTACCCACACTTTCCACTGCCCCAAGAATGACAGGTGGGGCAAGCAAAAAAGGAAAAAGAAAAAAAAGGTTTAGTTGTGGTTATGCCTTGGTGTATGCAGTGCCATGTGTACAGTGTAAAAATCTGTGGTGGAAAAAGTGCTCACATTTTGTCCTTAACCCATTCTGAACGGGCACCCATTTTGGTGTTGGCATCATGTTATGCTTTAGCTATTGAAAAACAGCAGATCTACAAGCTCATATCGCGCCACCGAGTGGCGCGATACGAGCTTGTAGGTCTGCTATTTTTTTGAAAAATCGAAGAACGACTGACATTTCTAGAATCTGATCTCAGGTCAGAATGGGTTCATCAGACCAGTGTGTGTCCAGCGGAAACCTGGTATGAATCTGATCTCAGGTCAGAATGGGTTAAGTAAAAGTACCAATACTCAATTACTCTGTTACAATTAAAAGACCGAAATACAAAAGGTACTTGAGTTAAGTACATCAAAATCTACTTAAAATACTCATTATGCAGAATGTCCCACTTCAAGTTTTCAAATGTATAAAAATCCGATGTACAAGCTCACTTTGAGCTTGTTACCATTGGTAAAAAAAAAGCAATGCTCAAGCTCAAAAAGGGTTAGAATAAAATGGTGCTCGGGAGGCACAGCGGTGAAGTACATGTCCACCACAAGGGGTCTCTGGGTTTTAATCCACCTCTGGTTTGGCCGAGCATACATTATGAGCAGTGACACTAGTGTTACTTTTAGCTGGCAGCCGGCAGGAGGGTGATATTTGTCACTGTACGTACAGTATATCCTATGGGGCTCGGGCAGAGCCTGCCAGCGGGGAGTGTTGAATGTGAGAACGGTATAGGACAAAGGCTCTATACGTCCTCTGCTATGGGGCTCCTCACTGGCAGCCAGTGCTAGTTAGTGGCCAGTGGGTATAACACCAGTGACAACACATACAAGTTTGGGGAGGATTGAATTGGTGTAACAACTAAATTGGGAGATAAAAAGTGGTTAATTTTCTTTTTGATTAATTAGCTACTCTAAAAAAAACTAAAAAAAAACTACTAATACTTAACCGTCTTCCTGCCATTGCCGAAGCCCTTCGGCAATTGAAGCATTAATTTGATATTAACGCTTGCTGCCATTGCCGAAGCCCTTCGGCAATTGCCCTTTATTAGTGCATATGATTGATCAAGCCATAATGCTACTCACGTTAGCCGGTTAGCTAGCACTGTTGTTAGCACTGCACTGGATCGTTCATATTAATTCACCGTCGCCATAAGAATCCATTCTATCCGTTTCTTTCAATCGCCTGTATCTCCTATTCCTTGTCCCAGATGGCATTTTTGGTCAAAACAGCGTTTCTTTGACGGCACGAGCCGACGTTGTGGAGTGCAAAAATGTACCGGCATTTTTCGATCATGTAAACAAAGGTTGTCTTGGCAACGTAAAGCTGGCAGGGATAAGCTCACTTCCGGTTGAGGCAAAATGTGGCTTTTCAAAATAAGAGCTCAAATTAAAAAAATGCTGGCATGAATTAGGTCCTAATTTCTCAATAAATGGCAGCAGTAAAAGGGTTAAATTAATTTAAAATTAAGCAATGCACTCCAAAATATGCTTGTCATGTCATGGCTGCATGTACACAATGTGCCATTTCAACTCTTTGCGCTTTTTAAAATCTTTTCCTGTAAGTTTTCTGAGAATGCATGGCTTCCCTGCAGGCTTCATTCACTGATTAGCCTACTGCTCTGCTACTGAAAATATGTGTCCAGCAGAGGAACTCTTATCTCTTCACGGAATCTGAATAGAATTACCATAATAACACCTTTGCAAAGGCCCTGACCCCCTTTCTCACTGACGATGTCCTGGTTTCTGACAATGCACTCACAATCTACTGATTTGCCAATGGCAGGACATGTGAAGTTCTCAAACGGCACATCTGTAGGACAGAGAAATTAAATGATATCTCTCTCACTCTCTCTCTCTCTCTCTCTCTCTCTCTCTCTCTCTCACGCGCACACATCAGGTGCAGCAGATGCTGGAGACGCTGAACGGCGAGTGGTCGTGGTTCCGCAAGACGCTGCTGGACAGCGGGACGGTTCTTCGGCAGCGCAAGGAGGAGGTGAAGCGAGAGCTGCTCACCACCGGCAAGGAGTTCACCATGAAGACCCAGCGCGCCCTGCACGACTTCAACAGCTCAGGTAACTAGGAGTTCACCATGAAGACCCAGCGCGCCCTGCACGACTTCAACAGCTCAGGTAACTAAGGAGTTCACCATGAAGACCCAGCGCGCCCTGCACGACTTCAACAGCTCAGGTAACTAAGGAGTTCACCATGAAGACCCAGCGCGCCCTGCACGACTTCAACAGCTCAGGTAACTAAGGAGTTCACCATGAAGACCCAGCGCGCCCTGCACGACTTCAACAGCTCAGGTAACTAGGAGTTCACCATGAAGACCCAGCGCGCCCTGCACGACTTCAACAGCTCAGGTAACTAGGAGTTCACCATGAAGACCCAGCGCGCCCTGCACGACTTCAACAGCTCAGGTAACTAAGAGTTCACCATGAAGACCCAGCGCGCCCTGCACGACTTCAACAGTTCAGGTAACTAAGGAGTTCACCATGAAGACCCAGCGCGCCCTGCACGACTTCAACAGTTCAGGTAACTAAGGAGTTCACCATGAAGACCCAGCGCGCCCTGCACGACTTCAACAGCTCAGGTAACTAAGGAGTTCACCATGAAGACCCAGCGCGCCCTGCACGACTTCAACAGCTCAGGTAACTAGGAGTTCACCGTGAAGACCCAGCGCGCCCTGCACGACTTCAACAGCTCAGGTAACTAGGAGTTCACCATGAAGACCCAGCGCGCCCTGCACGACTTCAACAGCTCAGGTAACTAAGGAGTTCACCATGAAGACCCAGCGCGCCCTGCACGACTTCAACAGCTCAGGTAACTAGGAGTTCACCGTGAAGACCCAGCGCGCCCTGCACGACTTCAACAGCTCAGGTAACTAGGAGTTCACCATGAAGACCCAGCGCGCCCTGCACGACTTCAACAGCTCAGGTAACTAAGGAGTTCACCATGAAGACCCAGCGCGCCCTGCACGACTTCAACAGCTCAGGTAACTAGGAGTTCACCGTGAAGACCCAGCGCGCCCTGCACGACTTCAACAGCTCAGGTAACTAGGAGTTCACCATGAAGACCCAGCGCGCCCTGCACGACTTCAACAGCTCAGGTCAACACCAGCACCCTCGCTCCCTCCCTCCCACCTCCCCGTTAAACACAGTTTGCGTCATAATCGTATCTGTACGTTTCACAAACCTTGTCAGTTGTCTGCCATCATCGTAAATATACGTTTTACGGCGTGCGTTTATGGCAGGCCTCTTTATCACCTGAAACGGCATCCATCTTGAAAACTAAAACAGTTGAAAAACGACCATCCGTAGAGTCTCATAATCGCTGCGATCTTTAGCTGTGTTTATGTCGGAATTAAAGCTCAAATGAGATGATAAAAAGGTCATAAAATATGTCAATAGTAGGATAATAGGATAAAAACCTTGTGCGTCGCTCGACTCGCTCCGGTTAACATGATTATCGTGTTGCATGCTAGTTTAGGGCCGGATTGAGCGACGGACAGGATGCGGGTCTTACTTCTGGTTCAAGATGGCGCGTCACAGGACTCGCAATTTGTAGTTTTCGCGTGGCAAGGGCTGCAGAGGTGCCCGAAAACATGCCGGCAGGGAATGTGTTTTTAAGGCTTATACATACTTCAGTTTTTTGTGATGAGGTGACCTTTTCGGTGGTCACCGAAATATGCCTTTAGTCACCCTGTCACCCTCCTGATTTTCATTTGTTTGATCACATTTGTTGATGATTGATTTAGTTTTGGTTATAGTCTTGCGAGTACATTTTTATTTAGTCTTAGTCATATTTCAGTCATCTGCGACACGTTGTGAGCTTGTAGATCTGCTGTTTTCAGCATGCGACCAAGCATAACATTCCTTGTCGTGCATTCTACTGGATCTCTTCACCACTAGTCGCCTCCATAACATTCTATAGTCCATCGTTAATTGTTTCAGAAAAGGTCGGGAGCCACTGATTTACATACCAACCACTGATTGGCCACGTGTGCATCCAGTGGGGGATGTGTACTGTGTGTGTGTTTGTGTGTGTGTGTGTGTCTGTGTGTGTGTGTGTGTGTGTGTGTGTGTGTGTGTGTGTGTGTGTGTGTGTGTGTGTGTGTGTGTGTGCGCGCTCGCACGCGGCCCATGTGCTTGTGTGCTTGTGTGTGTGTGTGTGTGTGTGTGTGTGTGTGTGCACGCGCAGTGACTGAGTAACGGCACCCTCCATGCACACACGACTGCAGAGGGCATTTGGGTAATCCATTTATGATGGCGTGTGTGTGTGTGTGTGTCTCCATGATGCAAGGCCTCAGCCTTGACAGCTCTCAGTGGGAGGTCAGAACCAGTGGCGGGCAGAGCAGCCGGCTGCATCTCTTAATGTCTCTCTCTCTCTCTCTCTCTCTCTCAGTGAGCCTCCTTCAGGCCTCACACAGGCCTCCATCAGAACCAATAGCCTGTATCTAATCTGTCCCCGGTCCTGATGACTGCTGACTGCACGCCACTACTCACTCTGTCCCACAGTGCAGCGGCAGCCTGACGGCCATGACGCTGTGACAGGCTCCCCTATCCCCATATCACCCTGTCTATACAGTACACCCCCCCCTAGCTCTCTCTATCTCCCACCTCCCCCATCCCCATATCACCCTGGCTACACCCCCCCCCCCCCCTAGCTCTCTCTATCTCCCACCCTGGTCATTTTGCTCTTAACGTTTCATTTCTGTTAGCGCTCATGGGCAGTGGTGTAATGTCTGTTTGTTCCATTTGTTTGTTTTTTTCTTGTTGGTACGGTATTTTAATGATGCCACGTGCATGCACGCACGCGTGCCTACATGTGCCCATGCTCGCAGAACAGCTGGTATACAGTTGTGTATGAGATTCAGCTTGCTACTGAGCCTTCCGACAGATTATGAATATGGAAATTAGCACAAAATGTACAGATAACAACAGATAAATATCGGCTATACTTCCATTTTATTTGCCAATACTGACATGGACCGATAACGGCAAATTCCGGTTGATATGTGCCCCGATACATCGATACATTCTACGGTTTAGTTTCGTCGCTGTTCACCCAGCCCTGATTTCAGTGTGGTCTCCGTGCTGCTTTCACCACGTCTTTTAGTTCATCTCCTGCCGTGCTCTCCGTGGTGTCGTCATCCTGTCATAGCGAGGATTTGACTTAACTCCTGCTCCCTTGCCTTCTTTGTTTTGGTTTTATTGCTTATTTGGTGATTCTACCCAGCACTCCCTCGCTGTCAGGGGCACCGCATGCCTTCCAAACTTTGTGATGAGTGTAGCATGTGCGCACGCACGCACGCACACACACACACACACACACACCACACACACCACAAAACCACATTCACATTCTGAATAGAGACCAGGCTTTCCACAGGTAAGCCTGGAGCGGTGAGGTTTAGGCATCGTGACATAAATCGGCCGTTTCTTGGTTCGAAAAACAAACAATTATCCAAATAATGATTAGCCGATCGGAGCCATGACTAACTCAGAGACTAATGATAACGATAATGGGTGTATGTATTTGTATAGTTGTTTTCTAAGCAAAGTTGCAAAGTGCTATACAGACAGCAAACTATCAACGGAATAAAACACGTACAGCCATAGAGATGCCAATAAAGGCAAATGGTAACACAAGAGAAAAACTTAACATAAGGTGTGTTTTCAGAAGAGTTTTGAAGGGGGTTACAGATTGTCCAAGTCTCAAGATCTTCAGGAAGGGATTCAGGAAGGGAGGGGCATTCCAAAGTCTAGCAGCACGGGCCGGAAAAGCCAGATCATCCCCAGTATGTGAAGCAGGAGCCTCGTCCTCTTGCCTGAGGATGTAAGGCTTGACATTGAAAGGCAGTCTCTAGGGCATGTGTACGTATGAGGGGCCCTATGCCCGGCTTGTCTGTCCATGTGGGCAGCGGTGGCGTAGCGGTTAAGAGGAGCGCCCGTTGTTGCTGAAAGGTTGCCGCCGGTTCGATTCCCCGGACGGGCAGGAGAAATCTGGGTCGGGAAGTGATTGGTCATTACTCACCCAACGCCGCTGAACCCCAACTGCTCCAGTGGAGCTGCTTAGTGGCCCAACCGTATTAGACTGTGGTTGTACAGGTCAGCTCGCAGGTTTTAGTGTGTGTTTCTATGTGCACTTGTGCTCAGCTACTACCCTGGGTAAATAAAAAATAAAAAGTAATCTTCCGCATAAACGCCGATAGACGCTTGCACTATCGCTGCTTCTAAATCGATTCCGAACAAATCTTTACTTTGAAGGCTTTTTTTTTTTTTTTGGCTTCATCTCAAAATGCCTCTAGATTTGAGCAGTCTCTATAGTGATTGGTTCGGGGTAAATTGAAATCCTCCCCTCCCTCACGGAGAAACGGACCGGAGTCTAGACCTGTCAGGCCTGCAGATGGAAATGGAGTGTAAGGATTTGACAACTCTGTCTGCCGTTTAGGACAGCTCCATCGTCTCTCCCACTCCTTGCTCAGTCACGTAGCAAAACTTTTCGTGGAACTTTGATCACCTCTTTATGTGCTTTTCTCGTTGCTACCCCCCCCCCCCTCCTACCACCACACATTCTAAGTTAGAACGCAGAGAGCGTTGACACCCGACCCCCTCTCTGTATATCTCCTCTGGGGCCTTATAATTTTTTCAACCCCACGGAGAAAAGGAAGATGAGATGGGGGGCATTTTTCCGGGTGTGTG